>NW_010306633.1:0-18816 GCF_000700745.2 Antrostomus carolinensis | reverse complement strand
GGGTAAAGTGTTTTCTCTCCGCGAAGGAAGAGCTCGGTTAGTACCGAGGGGCTCTCACTCAGCCCCGCCAACGTGCGAGGGGCTTCCCGGGAAAAGTGTTGCTGCCGGGGATTTAAAACGAGAACACGCCAAGATCTGGCTTTTGGGATATTGCAGCTTAGTGGAGCTTGTTGAAAAGGTGCCGGTTCTTTGGAGGCTCGGCTGCCCTGAGGGACTGCGTTGGTGTCCTGAACTCCTGGTGACTCACAAACCTCTATCTGCCTCTGAAAGTTTTGCGGTAATAAGGCTCCTCTGGTTTCATTTGTGGTCTGATGGAAACCTGCTAAAGGGCACGAAAACTCTCTCAAGCGCTTGATTAAGTGGCTGTTTCTGATGAACCTGTCCCTGGACTGCTGTGTCTGCTAAGATGCAAAGAATTTAAAGTTTAAAGAAGATGCTGTTAAGCTGTAGTTTCTCAAAGTTATGGTAAGGTCTACGTGCTTTGGGCAACCTCTGCTCCTGTTGGGTTAACACCTAAACTTAGGCTTGTACTGCAAAGAAAAACCCATCCTGGCAAGAACTGGCACTTTCTCCTGCTCCTCTGCGGTGTTTATATTTTCTTGTTTTTTATCCTGATTACTTTTAAAAAATCCTATTTTTAGAATGCATGTGGGATTTGTGGCTGTTACGATATTGCTATCAGAGTGCACGTAGTTTCCAGGTTTATCAGAATTGTTCAAGGTCAGTGCAAGGCGAGGTGAGCTGCTGCCTGCGCAGGAGTGGGCAAGGGTGGTGGGGAAGGGCTGTTTGAGGGTCCCCCGGCATTGTGTGAGTGTGGTTGCCTTCATGCCCAAGAGAGGCACTCACCCTAAGTGCCTGCTGTCGGTGCGTAAAGTGGACATTATTTCTGAGAAGGGATAAAACCGTGCAGCTGCCTGACTGTCTGGGGTATCCATCAGATATCTCAGCTGTAAGAGCAGGTGGCTGCCTGCCCTGCCTGTGTTGTGTATGGCAAAGGGGCTTCCCTCCGGAAGTAGGAGTGGGCTAGCTTTGAGGAGGACGTGGTTGCTGAAAAGCTTTGCTTATGCCAGACCTGAGGCAAGGAGGTAAGTCTGGGGAGGAAGCTATCTGACAGCGCATCAAATTCTTGCTTTGCAATGGGTGAATGGCTGAGGAGGAGAAGGAGGGACAGGCTAAGGTTTGGGGTTTTGGGCTCCATAAGCCAGTGGGGTGTAATGTGCACGCAGCAAATGTGAGGAGTGAGCTTTCTGGCAGTTCAGCAAGGCACAGGCAGTGCTATTCAGGATTTGATGAGTCCATGGTTAAGCAGGGCTTGTAGCTGTTGATGTGCAGGATGGCTTTCTAAGAAATTACTAAGGCTTGCATCCTTCTGAGGGTGTTTTTCAGTGCACGGGAGACCTCTTGCAGTGGGAGGACAGGGGCATGCTCTGACCTCCCTGCAGAGCACTTGTGTTGCTAGGCAGCAGCTTGCACCTCCAGCCTGCTCCAGATCCAAGTCTTGTGAGGGGAGACCTTCCTCTACTGAGCTAAAACTTTCTAGCTGGTGACCAAGAATGTCAGAAAGCATCTATCCTGCATGTGTGGGTATGCAAGCCCTTCTGGCCTTCTCCTGGGTACGGGAGAGTACTGTGGTCAGTCGGGAACATGCAGGGATGTTAGCTGACAGCAAGACTTCCTTATACTCACCCCCTTGCTTGGACTGCAAGTGAGTACAGGAGAAAGAGATGAACCTTTAGTTGTTCTGTTTGTAGGGCTTAAGAGTTCTCTGCAGACCACCTTTTTACTTTCACAGTAACTGGAAGCTCATAGGAGGTTTGTCTTCACATTGTTTGGAGTCTGATGCTTTAACAATAAAACAGGGGGGAGGGTAAAGGGAGGAGGAAGACTTGCTTGTGCAAGATGTAAGGAAAAAAAGACCAGGTGTGCTGCGTTAATGCAGTTAACCAGCTTTAGTCAATTTTAGTGGATACAACACAATTCCTGGAGCCCCTGTGCATACATGGTGTCAGCCAGCTTTGCCTGAACTGCTTTGTATCTTGCAGAGCAATGGAAAGCCTTTTAATCTCCAGGGCTGCCAGTCTAGTGGCTGCACTTTGAAGCAGTGCAGTAGCCAAAGCTGTTGGAAGCCATTGTGGGGGAAATGGTCACTCTCCAAACAGCAGTCAGATCAAAAAAGAGCCTGGGAGAGTCAGGTGGGTTTCATAGGCTGGTGGGAAGAAGGTGAGCTCAGCAGAAGGGCTGTTCTTGTGGCACAGATCACTCCTGCAGGCAGGGACCAGCAGTGTGGGGTAGGGAGAAGGAGGTTTTCTGGTTTGATGGAGGCTGGAGGCCTCGGCCTCAGAAGAAGCTGGACTTCACAGCCTTAAGCCTAGAGGAGGCTGCAGAGGAGTGAGGAAGCAGAGGTGGGTAGCAGTGCACTTGTTAGGCTCAGGATCTTGGGGAAGTTGTACCTTGCCACTGTATAATAAGCTCAAACTGTGGAGGGTTAAAGAGTATGAGTGTCTGGAGGTGTAGGGCAGCTGCTGGCTTCAGGTCCCTGTGGAAGTAATGGGCAACTTGTGTATGGAGGCAGTGTGTGTGAGGAGCCCAGCAGAGATGCAGAGAAGCTGCTGGAGAGAAAGGGGGAGGAAATGGGGACAGCAAGTGAGGCCCATACGCCTTGGGATGCTCTGCCTGCTTGGAGGTGACAGGAGTGTCCAGGTGAGGCTCTCTGAGCTATGATGGGTCTGTAAAGGGATTTGGTTTGTTTGCAGAGGCAGAGTAATTTGTTGCCTGACTGTCTGCAGCTGTTTCCAGGGGAGAGAAGGGTACATGTTTGTTAACAATTATCCAGTTAAAGCTACAGAGAACAGCGTCTTCTGTGTGGCATTTGGAACAGAGAGGCTGTTTGGTCCAAATCTTGTATGTCCTGGTTTGAGATGCCCTTGTGGGACCTGAGGTGGAGGAAAAGTTCCAAGGAGCCTGTCTGTGCCCTGTAGAGCTGGTCATCCTTGCTGGCTGAGGTGGGGAGCTGCCAAAGATGGCTGAAGCTGGTGGCATTGACCTCTGTGTCTGAGGGAAAGGGCTGAGACTTTGCGCTCACAATAAGAAGAACAAATAAAGCATTTATAATGTATGGACTTTCCCTGCCCTCCAAAACATTCAGGTTGTGAGTAATCTCTCACTTCAAACTGAGGCTCAAGCTGAAAATATCAAGGGATGCTAAATCGTGAACAACTATTAAACAACCTTAAAGGGCTCTATGGGAAACTGTGTCTGCTCTCCGTTTCTAAGCCTTCCTCAAACAAAGTGAGTCTGAGCTATTTATCAGCATGTCTTTAGTGCTGGAAGGGCAAGTGAATGTTTAGACTGTATCACAAAATAAAGAAGCACTGTAAGAGGTCATTTGCTTTTCAGGGTGTCCAACTAAAAATAAATCTTCCTTTAAATAGCCTTGAAAAGAAGACAAAGAGAAGAGGTCTTGCTCTTGATGAAAATAATATGAATCTTTTTGCTAGCTTTGATGGTCAGTGTTTCTTCCAGCATCTGGTACTTCACCTAGGTAAATCCCCCTTGGAACTGGTGGAGGACCAAGGGTTGTGTTATGTTCAGTGGCAAAGCTGGTGGGAAAGATACTTCATGTTAGAAACTTCTGTAGGGGTTGTTTGGCTAATCCTTTCCTTTCCAGCCCCTTTCCACCCCAAAAGCACTACAGGAAGAGTTCCACACCTCTTCCCACTGCTTTATGTAAGAGTTAATTTAACAAGGATGTCTATTTGGCAGGGCACATAAAATACATATTTTAATTTGATTTTGGCCTGCATCAGAATAAAACCCCATTGTTTACAAGTTTTCACAAAATATCTGGCAGTAATGTTCTATAAGTTGTTTCTTATGATTCTGAAATTCTGAGGGGTTTGTTTGCTTGCTTGCTTAATTAAATTCTTATTTTCACCTTGACAAATTTGGCAAAATACATATAGGTAAAGGCTGGCCTCTGGTTATGTAAGGGAAAAAAAATCCTCATCAAGAATATGTTTCTCACTTTAAGGTACTATGAGATGGTGCTGAGTGTAGTGAAAGCATCTTGCCTTTGCTGATGGCAGAGCAAAGTGCCCTGTCTTGTTTCTCTGGAACTGTGTATTCTAAGTGGAAAACCATGGAAGAGTGTTTTGTAAGAAGTGTAACAGCTGGTATGTCATGTTTTTCTGTTAATGCTGCCTTCTTTGAGCATTATGTATTAGGGAAGCATGTGGCCATGAATGAGATCAAGGAATGAAATTCCAAGCACATCGCTTGGTGCCTGTTTCATTAATGTGCGGGAGCGAATGTGGACCAGGTTTGCCATGAATAGTGCAAATATTGTTACTGTGTAAATACTGCAGAGGTATGAATGTATACAGGAGCAGATATAAAGTCAATACAGCTGGCACTCGTAACAACTGCAGTCCATCTTCTATGTGGCCCTGGAAAAAGGAGTGTTTTAAGATGCTGTAAAAGCAGTTTCTCTATAAAAGCAGGGAACGTTTCAGCATGCAGATGGCAGCCCAGCCTAAAATCTAGTTCTGTTTTGTGCTGAGCACCTCTGTGATGAGCCTTGAGGAACACAAGGGGAATGAGAGAAGCAGTGTGGGGGGCAAGAGGAGGAATATACTATCTTTCAGGATTGAGACCTCTCTTGAACTGTCTCTCAATTTTTAATAGCTTTTCCACAAGAGATGCTTGGGGAGAAAGGTTGGTGTGAGTATGAAAGCAGCAAAGCATCTAATCTTTTGGTTTAATATCGTTCTTGCGTAGGCTGCTGCAAATTGGACAGACTTTCTCATTGATGTAAGAGCAGTGGGTGAGTTTTGAAATTGGTGTGGGAGAGAATGGACTTTTCTCATCTCTTTTAATCTGAAATGTCTTCTTTTGTGGTTGAGGCTCTGTAGAGGAGACCTGTGATCACTGGCAAGATCGTTTGAAGCGCTTGGGAGGAAAAGGCAGTGACCCGAGCAGTGGTGTTTGCTCTGGGTTGCAGTGACTGAAGAGCCTGAGTCAGGGGAACCCATGGGTTTTACAGAATTTACAGGGTTTATCAGTGACTCTGAAGCCAAAGGGTTCTCATCAACAACGTGTTTTTTTTTCCCTCGGAGAGCTGAAAAGCAGTGTTCAGAGTCCTTTTTTTCTGAGTGGAGCCTCTCAGCAGCTCAATGTGGACTGGCTGGGCTGGATCTGAGGGAGTAGCCTTTGAGTTCCTCTCAGCCCAGAAGTCGTCTGTCCTCCTGGGACAGCACCCATTGCCTTCTTGGTGTTGGGAAGCGGACCTGGCCACCTGTGGCTGGCGCTCCTCTTTCCCCTCGAGTGCTGTAATTACTGCTGTGGCTTTCTTTACTTTGGGAACTGTCTTGCTGTAACTGTGTCAGTTCTAGGACTCAGGCTGATTTAAACTGATTCTTAAAATCACTCCCCTTTCTGCAGTACTAGTGTACATGTTTAGCTTTCCAAATGTAAATCATCTTCATGTTTTCTTCTCTCCCCCAGCTGGCTTTTCTGTAATCTTTTAAGTACGTCTGCAAAGTGGCAAGAGGCTAAGCCCCACTCTGTAAACCTAAACTCTCTGGGTCTGACAGTCTTTACTTTGCCTATGGTACTTATGTTGCCTGAAGTACTGTATTGATTAAACCAGAATCTGCAGAAGTAAATATATGTAGAATATTAATAGCTCCTACTCTAGGGAAAAAAAGGCTGTAAATTAATAGATACATTATGTTGACCTTGTAAACCATGAGGGCTTAAAGTACAGCTGTAATCCTCCTCCCACAGCATGTATTTGACTTTCAATGTCTATAAAAGGCCTGGACTACTCAAATTTAAAAGCTGTGATACCAGACAAACATATCCATATATCCTGGGATGTTTAGTTAGAATATTTCAAAATTAAGGCTGGAATGATAGTTCTCTGTAGAATCCAGAGTAGTGCTGAATCAGTACTTCATTGATGGTGCAGCTGGGTGTGAGGCTTAAAAAATAATAGCTAACTTTCCTGCTCCTTTATTGTTCGTGTTGTTCCTCATTACAGTTGCTTTCTGCATTTCCAAGTGCAGGAGCTGGGCAATAAGGAAGGAGTATGATTCAGGGATTTAAAATCCAATTTGAAGATACAATGAACTTGAATTCTATGTGAGTGGGTTGCTTAGGGAATTGAGGTCAGTGTGTGGTGTGAGCTGATAGTACTCAATCTGCTAATCAGTGCTGAATAGTTCTACTTCTTTCGGTTCACCAATCTGTTAAGATGGGCTACTGAGGTTTTTGTTGAATTTTCTTAGAGATTTAGATGAGTACCTGTATTGTATACTTGTCACTAACCCCTCTGGTTAGCATTTTGTTTCTATAGATATTGGAATCTTTATCTGGTTTTGGAATATTTCAGGGGATTTTTCTGTTTCGTGCTCTTCATTTTTTACCATAAATGAGCTGTTTTAGGCAGCTACTGGATCAGAAGGTTCTTGCAGTACAAGGTTCTTGTATTAATACTTGCAGCGTTTTCTCTCTGCAGGGCAAACCAGCAGTTTGTGTTGAGTCTGATAACCACTTTAACATGACTAAAATCACTTCTACTCTTTGCAGCCAGAAATGTTTTGGGAGAAGTTGCTGTGTGGAGGTCACTCACAATATTTTTCTTTCTTGCCTGCCACTGAAGTCCATTTTTTTTCTTTTAGTGTTATATTGTAAGATACCTTTTGAATCTTTAAGATGTAGCTCTTGGTATCTTCTGTGGTTGCCATTTGGAAGATATTTAACTCTAATGGAAGTGTTACGATCTTTCAAGCAAGACTTCAGTGTTAACACCTAAGGGGTGGTGCTGTTTCTTCTGAAATAATAAGGTTCTGAGTTTACCCCCTTCTCAAAAGACATGTGAGTTTCACAGTTTGTTCTTTTTCTTTCACACCCAGACATGCAGCCTTTGGAGGAATCATAACAGATTGGTGTTGTGACCTTGTCAGGTGGTCTGTGTATTTAGTTGTGGTTTTGTTGTCCCTTTGCTTCCTCAGGACAATACCTTGGTCATTCCTTGTTTATTGCTATCATGCAGTGATACACTGTTGAGCCAGTAATAATCCCAGACATTTTAGATGTTGTCTCATTGTTACTGGTTGCTTTCAGTTCACACAACACAAACACTACCAGGTTCCCTCTGTGCTTACCTCAGTTTTATGTTTCTTGTAGAATTTCAGCTGAACAAGCAGAATTAGCTACATGTGAATTTAGTTAAAGACCTGTGTCTCACGAAGGCTCAGATCCAGCAAGACGAATGCTGAATGCACACTGCCTTGCAGAATTAATGTTCATTGCACATTTAGACAACTTAAGTGGCTGGTTATGATGGTGAAGATGCACAGTGAATTAGGCAGAATGAAATAGTCTTTGATGCTCATTGAGCAACGGAGCAAAGAATGCTGCATGACCCATATCAAGTAGAGCTGAAGATATGTTATTTAAACTAGTATGCATTTCTGATATTAAATATTTTTTTGTTTGTGTTTGAAGTATCAACAAAGAAGGACTAGTGCTCATTGTGGATTGCCTCCATCCAGCATATTATATAGACTGAAAATCTTTCAGTAATAAACAGCTCAGTGTGGTGTGTTGGCAAAAGAAGACCTGAGAGAGAGTTCATATTAAAATTCAAAGCCTTAAAAAATGGGAAAATGGTTTGAAAGAAAATGAACAGAAGTCACCATCTAGCATACTGTAAAGACAACGGAAGAATTACTGTTGCCATTTCATTCTTTGTGTGTGGGGTGAAAACAGTAATTTATTTCCATGAGATTTCTGAGCAACAAAACCTGACAATTTGAAACCACTGAAGAGGTGGACTGCTGTTTTTAATGAGCACCTTCTGCATCACAGCTTCTATGGAGAAACCAGAACTTCCAGAGCCTCATGGTGTGTCAGCAAATCTCAGTCTGTGCACAAACGTGTGCCTGAGTGCACACATGCACCACTTTTCTTGCTTTCTTTTAAAAAGGAAAACTGTATAAACATAGCTTGTGGTAGAAATTAGAGCAAAACTTAATTATATTTAAAGCTGGAACTTGGAAATCAGTGCTGGGTTTTGTGCAGAATATTAATGCTTCAGTTTCCTTCTTGTTTCTAAGTGCTTTCTTCTAACTTTGTCACTTGAAATTCCTTTGAGTTTGGGAAGCTATGTGAGCTGAAGTGGGTGCTGGAAGGACAGCAAGCAGTACATGAAGAAAATGGGACACAATTTCCCAAGTCCTGTTTTCCGAGGACTCGGAAGAAAGAACCAAGTTTGTGAAGACAGGTGAAGGGCATTAGACAGCATATGGGAGTCAGGGTTTCTGTTGGAAGAACAGAATTTGTGCTGCGTCGCAGCCTGGTCCCCTTGTAGTTGCTGGGTGCTTACAGCAGACTGGGAAACTTGCCTGAAGTCTGTGGTCTGTAGCATCGAATGGTATGAGGAGGAAAGGGGTGGCCTCATTAGCAGTGGAATGATTGAAAATAAAGTTGTCACACCTTGCTTCTCCTGTGTTTCTCCCTCTGGTTGTAGCAACCTCCCTTTACCTGTCTCGATACAAATGCAACCTGGCAGGTCACAGTAAGGGCTGGATTAACTTGTTTTGCAATTCTTTCAGGTTTCTCAATAAGCACTTTATTCTGTGTCTCTCTTCCCTCCTCTCAGTGATCTCAGACAAGTTAGCTGTAACTGGTATTTCTGTATCCTTATTAAGTAAGCCATCTTCACTCTTCTGGGAATGGTCCTAAACTTGGTCCCCATCTTGTGAGGTGTGTCCAGTAGAGTACTATGTTCTTGTTACAGCTGTGAGCCTCTACTCACAGCTGCTTGGAGATGGCAGCATCAGAGTAAGCAGCTCCTCAGGGAAATGCTGCTCAGTGCCTGTGAGGTGAAAGTTTGTCAAATGACAAAATCAGCCCTGCTTGGAGGAAAATGCCTTGATAATAGAAAAATGGTATTGAATGTTGACTGATTTATCCTATCTCATATCTCTTCAAGCTAGCAGAATTTTATTTGTGTCCCTCATCAGATCATAGACACTCTCCTGCTCATTTATTTCCAGAAGTGCTAGTAGGTCTAGTACAGGATTGTCTTGAATCTCTAGTCCATCCTACTGTCTGATAGGTGAGTGAGTGGCCCAGAGGAGGGAATTGTGAGACTGGTCCCATTGAGAGACATGATGGGAGTCTTGGCAGGCTCAGCTCTAGAAATCTCATCCTGAGCAAAATTAGAGACTTTGTCCTGGACACATACAACCTTCCCTCTTCTGTCTGCTTGACATTCTTCTGGGGGAAATATAGCTCATACTGTACCTTGCATTCTCTGTCAAATTGTATGATTAAAAAAATTATCTATGATATGGCAGTTTGAACAGCCTTGCTCTCTGGAGCTGTCTGCTGTCTCAGGACAGTAACCAGCTGACTCACCAGTCACACTGGTGTAACTGATCCTACCTTCTTCTGGTTGAATGTCTAGTATGGTGAAGAAGACACCTCAAACTCTGACGTGTTTGAGGTGTCTTCTTCAAACTCTGACGTGTTTGAGGTGTCTTCTTCAAACTCTGACGTGTTTGAGGTATTTTCATGCCAGCTTCAGTGGGGTTGTGTCAGATGTGACAGGCTGAGGCTCTGGGCTAGGCTGTGTGTGACTGGGTGATGGAGTAGTTTCTTGCCCTTCTCCAGCTGTATTTTCCTGATTTTTGCAGCTACAGAGACCGACTGCCTTGCTGAGGCCAGGGCTTCAAAAAGCAAAACTCCTATCAATGCTGACAGAACCAAGAATTTTCCCCTATCTCTAGCATGAATGTTGGCTGGCAGAACTTGCTTTGAATTTTTAAGTGTATTTAATGTGGCATAGCTCATTTAGGGTGGGGATGGAGGGACCCACATGAAAAAAAGACCTAGGAGTTACGTACTTCAGCTGTAATAACTGAAGGGAGGAAAGTGGAGAAAGTAATTTGCAAAGCTACACTTGAAAATCATTCTAGCATAACATGATCATTACAATTATCTATCAAAAGATTTAGTTCAATTACTTTTTTTTAAGATCCCTTGTCAAGATGGCCTTGCTTGTTTCAGGATTTTGGTACTCCAAGGAGAGGTTAAGGAAGAATGAATATTAATTCTGCTATTAACCACTGTCAGACAGCCTTCAGCACGTATTATTCCTTGTGAAAACTCCTTTAGCATCGTTACCGTGGGGAATCAAGAGGCATAAAGTGCCCATGGGATCATAGAATTCAGGGCAGAAAAAAATCTCCTGCCTATTTATAGCTTGCAAGGTGAGAGGGGGAAAACTTCAGTTGTAAGTGGTAATTTTGAAATAATTGAATAGCAGCATAATTGCCATCATGTAAAAGATTATACATGGTTCTTTAAATTTTCCTCACACAACAGTAGGCTGGTAGTAAAATTACAAGGGAAGAATATTTGATGTCATAAACTCAAATTAAACTGAATAATCTTCAGTGAATTGCAGGACGTTGCATCCTCCAGCTGGTTTATCACGTTGAGCATGTTCAGAGCTGGTACCAGAGCTGCGGGTGCCTCTGAGCGGTGGCTGGGTGCGCAGATGTGGTACAGCATTTCAGGAATCATTCTGTTTTGTTGGCCTTTGTTTTGACTACCGATGGAGGTAGTTTTGTGCATTTCTGTTTAAAAGAAATTGCTATAAAATATTTGCTGTATATTTTGGCACAAATAATAATTTTGTATTGATTTAGATGACTGCCTTCCTTATCTGAGGATAAGGGTCCTGATCTAAAGTCTGTATCTGATATGGAGATGAATTCCTGGAGTCTAAATATATTAAGCCACTTAAAGGCCTGTGACTTGGAGCTAAGCATATGTTTGAGGACTCTAGCTTATAATTAAGCATCTCTCTCTTTCATTTGGAGAGAGGGATATATATAGAGAGATGGGCTTTGCTGAGTTCAGATTCGTTCTACCTATTTTTAAGTGCAGATAAGGAGCCTCAGTTTGCTCTTGCTATGTTTTATTGAATGACCTCATACTTGTAAATGAAAACAGAATTAGTTCCAGTAATTATATACAATTAAAAATAAAAGTTTTAGCTAAACTTTTTTCTTTTTTTAAATATATGTAATATAAAGTAGATAGTAAAGTTCACAAGAGAGACTAATTTTATCTTTTTAATAAGAATCCTGAGAGCTGTACTGATTGATTTCTGAATTTTGTTCACCTGTCTTTACCTCATTTTATAGGAGAAATATCTGGAATAGCATTAATTAATTGTAGGAGCTTTTACAAGGTCACCAGTGGGAAAATAAAGTTGCTAAAATAAATTGCATGTATAACCTACTCCATATCTTTTCCTGAACAATGTGAAATTTTTTAAAGTGTGGGGCCTGTTTGTTTGAGGCAGAACTCATAATGACCATCACGATGTCCTCCTTAAATAACATATAAAAATCTGCCAGATTAGACCCCCACTATTTCAAATAAACAGTTAAGTCTTGTGGTTTGTATAAACAAAATAATATTTTCCAAGTGTCATTAAAAAAACCCAACCCTTTTGTGTGATAGTCAGAGATTAATTATTCATGGACAGTTACTTTGAACCATTATGTTTTCCAACCTATGCATAAAAATAAACCCAAAAGTCACTAGATTAAGGCATTGCCGTGTAATGGTACTTTGAGAAATGTTTAACTGTAGCTGCTGCTTTGTTGTAGTGAAGAGCTGTGATTCAGACTTCATACTATGTTTGCATTTCAGCTGTCACAGAAAGTGAAAGATGAAGCCTCTTGTTCTCTTGGTTCTTGTGATCTGTACTGTAGTCAGCATGAATTTGAAGCTCGTGTCAAAGAGAAATTCTGGTAAGTCACAGAAAAATACTTTTACTTTTGAATCTGGATCTAGTGTACACGCAATCAAACCTTTTAGACTACTGCTTTTTATTTTGCAGGTATACTTCTATAGTTCTTGTTCTCTTCTGAAAAAAAAAAAAAAAAAAGGTAAAAAAAGAAAAGTAATAACCAATATGATTTGCTTACCAGATGTTACAGAATGAATTTTCTCACTATAATGTTCTGTTGATGTGACTTTAAGATATTTGATATTTAAAAGTGTCCTTATGTTTTCTTTCTGAAAAAAAAAAAAAAAAAAAAAGGAAAAGGATAAGGTTGATCTGATTGAAAACCCACAAAGATAATAATGACTTTGACATTGCTTTAATATCCAATCTTTTACTCATGCTAAGGGATTTTCTTAACTGTGGATGTGGTTTGTGGTGACTTTTAAGTCTGGATGATATTTTTGTAGGTTGGAAGGGCATCTACCAAAAAGTCATGCCAGCCATACGTGTGATCATATATTTAACTGCGAAGAGCTTTCCTGGGTAGATAATCTTTGATTATTGTAGCAGTGGAAGGGAGTGGGAGTTGGTTTATGTTTACATCTGCTTTTGAAACCTGCTAATAGTAACAGAACTTTTCAAAGAGCATTAGAGTATCCACTTCCAGGATGGACAGTTGATCTGGATAATGTTTAATCTCTATTAGAGGCTGAAGTGACTCCTAGTCCATGCAGCTCTTCCTCCTCCAAGGGAATGACTTCATGAGACTGTTTGCCTTTCTCAGTTAAGCTGTGAGTTTGGAAGGACTTTGGGCAGACAAGTAGGTTAGCTGCAGCCTTGCATAGTGGTGTTAGTCTGCTAGAGCCTTGTGTACGTGGGCAAGATAAATGTACTTTTAAACTTGCATGTCAACTTACTCATTTTTTCCCCCTACTTGTGTGCTATACATAAAATTTTGAGGGCTTCCATTGATCTTACTGTCCTCAATGTATTCAGCCAACACTTTTAGCAAACAGAAATTACTGACTTTAGTTGTTTTGGCCCGTTTTAAGTTTAATTTCCGCGTTTCTTGAGAATGGAGGAGGAAAGTTACTGCTCTGCATATTATAAGGTATTAGATGTCACACCCCAGGCTAGGAAGTGTTACCCTGGGAACTGCCAGATGCTAGGCTGAATTCTTTCTGCTAGGCTAGAATGTATAAATGGATGTTGCTAAATCAAACTAGTTTACTGACTTTTTTGTGTGTGTGGTTATTGTGCCCTGAGCTCTGTTTGCCCTGTGTGAGCAGTCATGGATATCAGGATTTGGCTACAGTGGAGCTTGGTCTAAACTCTGCTAAGGGAAATGGTGTTCCTGTTTTTCAAAACTGCTATTACTGGCCTGGATGGGAACCCCTATGGGATCCATAATCTGTATAATCAAGCAGCCTTGATTCACTGATGCCAGGCAACACCACCTGGCTGCAAGGAAGGGCCTCTGCATTTCCTTTATCAGAAGTACACATCTGTAGAAGTAACATACTGTGGTTATAGCATCATTCAGCTGGTAGCTTGCCTTTAACTGTATTTTAGTGTTTTTTTCTTTTTTAATCTGCTTTATTTGACTCTGCAGAATGTCTTATGTTATTGGCAGCTGTTGACAGTATCAATTCAGGCTGAGTACTGCTGGGAAAAATATTTTAATATGTTAGACTGCCTATTGCTAAATATAACCCACTAGTGAATAGCTGGTTCTTTTTCTTTCCATTTGATTGAGTTGGTATATGTTAACTGTAAGATGAAGGGGGAAAAATGCATGTGAAGTAAAATTATTGTTTCTTTGTAAGTACATGATCATGTAGTTGGTTTTCACCTTCAGAATTCATTCTGTCGTGCATGTTGGTTTTCAGGTTGCTCTGTAGAGCAAACTTGATTTTTTTTTTTTTTTTTTTTCTCTTTCCACATATGTATTTGTTCATATTCACAAATGTATTTGTGAAATATATTTTCTATTTCTGTGATTTTAGCACTTGGAGCAAAATTGATAATTTGACTTCTATTCTGAAAGGGATCTTTAGATATGAAGGACTGTTGTTTGATTGCTTGGAGCTTCACTAAATGTTATGTGTTGTGAAGGGACAGATTCTCCAGAGATTTCTGAACTTTAACTATTTCTATTGTTGTTTGAGTAGAGGATCAGAGGTAGTGGATGGATGCAGCCAGGCAAATGCATGAAGAAACATGAGACCGTGTTGCTCCATAGGCTGACAGTAGCAGTAGTGTGCTGGTGCTGTAGTTCAGGGGCTTTTTTTTTTTTTTTTAATTGGTTTCTTGATAAAGGAGAGTGGGAAGAGGAAAGTAATTTACTGGTTACTCGTGGGCAGCTGCACTGCAGTGTAAACAGCACAATGTCTGGAAGCAGGAAAACAGTTCTAGCTGCAGACGAGACCTGGGGTGGGGGGAGTGGACGGGGTGCCCAAAGAACACCCTGTGGACAGTACGTCTGCATGGATGTTGCAGTCTTGGGTCTTGGGTCTTGCTGGCGAATGGTATGGGGACGTCTAAGCTGGTAAGCATCCTTAAAAAGGGAAGGGAAATTGTGCAGACAGTTATGTAGAGCTGTGTGAAGCAGTGCAAGGAATATGCTGACACTGATGATAAAGACAGATTTGGGCTACTAGGGCAATAAACCAGCAAAATCAGGGTATCGGTGTCTTTGCTGAGTTATGTAGACTGGCATTTTTCCAAGCAATATGTAGAATTATTACATGAATGGCCAGAATTGTGATTAGTGTTAAGTACAAGAGCAATTATGGAGTTGACTAGCATATGTGTAATATCACATAATAGAATACATCTTGGTTTAAGGGGTAGGGAGAATCTAAAGAGAGAGTTGAGTTAAAGAGGACTTTGGATGGAGCACTGAGAAGGTGCAGTGTTGTCTTCAGGTAATGCAAAGGCATCACTAAGATGAGGCAGTCAAAAGGGGGACAGAATGGGCATTATCCAGCAGGGCATTATCAGTGAAACTGAAGTTAACTTAAAGAGAACAGGAGTTTGGCTAGGAAGGCATCTTCAGAGGCTGATGAGAAAATACTCCTTTGATGCTAAGGAATGGAAACCCAAGGGGGAGAAAGTTGAAGATGAGGGCTCCAGACAGCAAATGCAGACAGTACACAGGGGCTGGACAACGGAAAAGAGACATTAAAAAGAGGGTAGGAGTGGGGGATCTAAGATGTCAAACAGAAGGTGATGAAATGCTGCTCCAGTTGCAGGCATAGAATAAACATTTGCTGAAGAAACAGTCCTCATGGAAGGGAAGAGAAAAACAGAAATGAGAGAGATTTGTCTGATATCCTTTACATGTCATTTTTCAGAAATTCAGGTGTCCATGTTTCCGTTTGGAGAAGACAAACAGGAATGCATGTGATGGCTACAGATAGGTTTTAGTGTACCTTGCAATGCTGCAAAAATGCCACAGAAACTTGTAGGAAGAAAAATTTGTTTGGCTGCTTCTCACTTGAGATGTGGTGCCAAAATAATTAAAATAGGTGAGCTAATTTAATTATGCTAGTCAGATTCTTCTTTACAGGCAGCAACTTCCAGATGCTCCAGAAGAAATCTGTCATGTCTACAGGGTAATGATTGCTGTTCGTGGTGGGAACAGAAGAGTTTGCCTCAAGCATCTGTGTGAATGTAATGTTAACTTAAGTTTCACAGCCATTTCTTAATATTAAGAAGCATTTTTGAAAGCTGCAGGTCAGCCTTTTTGCCTGAATAAGAACCAAAACTGAGCAAATAGCTAATGCTGGAATGCAACCTTAGCACTACCCTAGAAAGGGTGTTTTACAGGTGAAGGTTATACAAAAAAATTGAGGATGTGTGAGCTGCTAAATTACCAGCTAGCAGGTGATTTCCTTCTAATCTGATTAAGTGACTTCTTTTCCCAAGCCCTTTGTATATATTGCTTTGAATAATCATAGCAGGGAATATAAAACCAATTAAAAAAATCATTGCATTTTTAAAGTAAAATATTTTCAGATTATAGATTGTTTGACTTAGTAGACATAATTCCATTAGTGAATAACTGATGTAATTTATTATTGCTGTATTTATTTGCTGAGCTGAAGTACCCTGTCTCAGCATGCTAGAGCTCCAGGGGGCATGCCAACCTTGTGTGGAGGAGCACGGGCAAGATATCCCCAGGGTTTCTACGAGGCTGCTGTCTGCAGAGCTGGTAACAGTCTTTCTGCAGGTTAACGGGGCTTAATTGTCTCAGGCCTGGCACTGATAATGTCCTCCAAGCTACAGAGCCAGAGTTTCATATTTTCCCTGTAATATGTCAGATGGATGTGTTCTGGGATCCTGGCCTGCCTTCTCCTCCTCTTTATCTCAGGACCACCCAAAAGGCAGTCATATACCAGAGGAGCAAGTGTGTGTCTGATCCCTCATTGACCCCATCACCTTCCACCTGCATCCAACTTTGTCACCAGTGGACTGGGAGAGAGGGCTTGACTTGGTATCATGCCTTGCTGTGTGTGGACATGGCTGAATTGTCTCACATTCTCTCGTTGATGTTGCAGTGGTTGGGACGTAGCACTTTAACACATTAATTTAAAACTTATTGGCTTGATATTTTGTGCGTGTTAAATGTCATGCAACAACTTGCTGTAGTCTGCTACACATGTTTCAGGAGACCCACTTTCCTACGTTGTCACTGCTCTAGCCTAGGATCTTCCTCTGCTCCCTTCCATGAAGTTCAGCCTCCCTGCTCTAGTGCCTGACCACTTTGGCCGTGAAAACCACGACCTACATGGAAGTGGAGGTGTTTGTGCTTCAGAGGGGACCCATGGATTTGTGCCCAGAGTGGGATATCCCAGAATAGCCTAACTCTTACAAGTCCATCATTCCTGATGGAGTGGGCCCCAGAGGAGCTGCAGGCTGAGCACTCACAGCTGCCCTTTGCTTTTTGTTTGTGATTGCATCTGACTTCTGGCCCTGATGTAAAATGCATGGCTGTGAGCCCTCTCAGTTTTTGAGATACAAGGGATGCAAAAGAGGCTTTCAGATTTTACTTCCTGCAAATAACGTGCAGATGTAGAGGAAACAGGAGCTTGGCAGCACTAATCAATGCACAATGATCTCTTTTCCCAGATGTTAAGCTATTCACAGTTACAGCAAACAAAAAAAATTGGTATCACCATTGTTCTAAGCTGTCATCAGTGCAGGAATGTACGGTCCCTCTTGCCTATGGTTGCATCTGCTTGTTGGTTCATGGCTGCTCTCCATCTGTTTGGTTTGGATCAGTGGGAAGCGAGGAGACAGGCTCCTGTGCTGCCAGGTCTCAGGGGGATACCAGCAATTAAGCTGTGAAGCACTGATAGTCCATGCACCTCATTATGAGAGTCTCAGCCTTGGTTTCCTCTCCTCGAGACAGACAGACCTAGGCAAGACAGCTGGCAGCATTTGGATGTTCTGTTTGCTGGTGGAGAGAGAGGGGAATGCAGAGAGAACAAGAAAGGAAACAATCTGCTAGAAGTTTGGGGTTTTTTAAGTGACCTCAACCTGACAGGGTTTAAATATTGAAATTATTTAAACACTCGAATTTTTAGCTATTACACTCATTTAAAATTAGTTCATGTATAATTAAAACAATTAAAATATTGAGCTGATACTTAAATATTAAAGCCAGACTCCTTTCCCAAAAGGGAAACCATAGTGGTATCTAAATAAAATAAATGAACACAGTTAAATTGTTCCAAACTGCACTAAATCACCAAGGTAGGATCCTTAGGGATAGATGGAAATAAACAAAGCATGAAAGAAATGTCATTTCCTCAGTTAAAAATTTATAATCTTCCACTTTTGCAATGGGCACTGTGTCAGCTGTTTGGGTATCTGTTCTGCATCTAGCTGCAGCATGTTAGACTTTATTAATAATATCTGAACCTCTGGCAGACGTACTGTCATGACTGAGAAATCTTCCAGCTCTATGCCTTTAACTGCATGACACTTTTTTCCCCTCCCCAAAACGAGGCCTTTTTAAATGAAAAAAACCTAATGTATCAAAGTGTCTTTGCTTTTTCTTCAAGATCCTAAAAAAGATGTTAAGAGAGATCTTCATTTCAGTATTTCCAGTATGCTCACTTTCAGGGTGTGTGATCTGGGTTCGTAACCTTACTCTGAAAATGACTCTCCTGAGAAACAGGGAAAGTTATTCTGGCATGTTTTGTTTTTCATCTTATTAATGAAAATATTTTTGTAAGGTTTGTCCTACCTGATTTTCAGTGAAAGTATAAATAATACGAACTTGATCAGAAAACAGTCTTCAAGCTCAACATGTTCACTAGTCCTAGAGATGAATGTCCGCTCAGTCTGGGACATGTGTTGGTGACACAGAGGCTTGAAGGTAACTTAGGGGGGATATGGAGCTACAGGGAATCTGCAATGTAATGGCTTAGCTTTGGGTCAGCTCCTGACCAGGAACAGTTCTGAATGTGCTTGGGTTTTTGTAACCCGAATACATGTTTAAGGCAGGTTTTACAGACCAATGTATATGTTTGAAGAAACATAAATAAGGCTCCTTAGATTGAAGTAGGTATGAATGTGAATACATTCTCATATCTCTGGCCACTGCATTTAAATAACTTTTTCTGGTTTACTTCGGGACCTTCGCTGCTTGTTTGAAGTGCAGGTCAGTTTTAAATGGCTCGTCCCCGGGATACATTGTATCGTCGCTGTGTCCCCGGGATACATTGTATCGTCGCTGTGTCCCCGGGATACATTGTATCGTCACTGTGTCTCCCCCCGGGATACATTGTATCGTTGTTTTGTGTGTGTGTGTGTGTGTGTGTGTGTGTGTGTGTGTGTGTGTGTGTGTCTATTTGCCAGATACATTGTATCATTGTTGTGTCACCAGGATACATTGTATTGTCATTGTTGTGTCACCAGGATACATTGTATCAGAAACTCCTTTGTAACTTGCTTTTGCTGTGTGACGTGCGGAAAAGAGACTCCACAAC
>NW_010306632.1:0-892 GCF_000700745.2 Antrostomus carolinensis | reverse complement strand
AATTAAATTAAAAAAAATAATGTTTTTCTCTGAATTTCACACAGGGCTCTGATTCTTTCTCCTTGGATCCAGTGGGATTTCAGGTGTGCATATCCTCGTGTTTTTTTGCAGGGCCTTCACAAAACACACAAGTTCAGTCACTCCATGCTTGGCTGGAGTCAGAGCTTTGTAAACATTGGTGGAGTCCCTAATTTATGAAGGGTTTACACTCATATTCTTAATAAAAGAACACCTTTGAGTGATGAATTATGTATTGCATAAATTCTTCTTGACTTTTTTCCTTATGACTAAAGTGGAACATACACTCCAGCATAAATTTTGTTGTGACTGGAAGGTGGCAGTGGAATAAATTTGGTCCATAATCCTAGAAGATGAGAGAAACTTGTATGACAGAGCACATATGTCAAAAGATAAGGAAATGAAAACAAAATAATAAACAGTAAGGAAAAGACATTTAATCAGTTGGAAGCATTTTGCATTCAGGATATACTTGTTGGTAAATAATTTCATGCACAAAGGATGTCTGTGGTCCTCAGGCCATCTGAGATGGAGTATAAAAGCTAACTCAACTCCAGGTCCTTCCTACCACTTCTCTTCCCTTTTTTTCCTCTTTTGTGAACAAGGTTAGTTCCAATCTACTTCTCTTTTCCTATTTACTGAATTCTTGCCTTCGTAACAATTTATTTGCTGTTCTTCTTTTTTTTTCTCCACAGTATTCTGATAGTTGCTGGATTGGTTGGGGGGAAGACTTTTTCTCTTTAAAAAGTTGGGGTTTTTTTGCTGTTAGAATTGCAGGTATTTCTGGAGTCTCAACTTGGTCATCTAGATCCTTGAAATGGTGATATAAATTTATTTAAATGTGGGCTTTCAGGCATGTTAAGTGACATAATAA
>NW_010306631.1:3002-19736 GCF_000700745.2 Antrostomus carolinensis | reverse complement strand
GAAGAAAAGGGGGGAAAGGAAAAAGAGGAAAAAAAAAAAAGAGAAAAAGTCCTTGCGGTAAGTTTGGTAGGTGTGATCTGAAACCAGCCAGAAGTGTCATTACTTCAACAGGGAAGACAAATGAAGAGTTTCCTTACTCCTCACTTTCTTTGCAGGCACAAGTGCTGAGCGGTGCAGTCCTGGTGATCGCAATCAGACAGGAACCTTCTGGAGCAGTGTCAAGCTAGGCAACTCCATCCTAACAGCAAAGCACCCTGTTTTATATTTTGCTACTATATTGCAAGAGATGCTATGTTTAACTTTCCACTTCTCTTCCAGCAGTTGAGTTTTTAAACAAAATCTTTACTGAGCTTAAAAATACTAGTCAACTAGTCAGGAACTAGTCAGCAATTAGAAAACTATCCCTCACCCCTGTATATGGCCCTCAGTTTTGAGGCACTTTCCGCTTTGGCAATAGTTCAACTTGGTGAATCATTATATTCTTGGATGCACCAAACTTGACAAGATCCTGTATCCAGCTTGGAAAGAATTAGATTAGAAATAATACATATAAATAAATGAACACTAGATAAAAAGTGGTGCTCTCTTGTTTTGGGCTTCTGAAGGTCTCTGTTTCCAGCATATCGTTAGACATTATAGCGGAAGATTTAAAAAAAAAAAAAAAAAAAAAGTGTGTGTGTGTGGGGGATTTTTACATAAACATTTCAAGGGTCTTTAGGAAATGCCAGTAATTATTTCAGATTCCTAGTACAGCTGTGAGTGCTGGTAGTATCGTAAGGGGATGCCATGCTAGCCAAAGCCCGCCAGTCTCACAGAATGACAAGAACACACAAGCAATGATGCCCTCCTGCCCTAGTGGGAGACACAGGGTCTCAGAGATGCCACCGCAGTGAATACAGTGCAACTTATGTTAGGGGTGTAATAAGTTTTGTTGGGTTCAGAAAGGTCTAGATGAGCAGGCAATGCAGAAGGATCACATGGGAGCATGGAGATAATCTTCCCCTCAAAATGTAAAGCAGAGAATCAAGCATAATAAAAGGATGCATTTATTATTTTCATTTAATAGGTTTAAGATATGAACTTCTATCTAGATTTACAAATATTACTAAGAGTTTGTGTTTTGTTGGGCTGTGTATTAAACAGCAATATTATTTGCTAATTATTTTAACATTATTATTGTTCTAAGATAATTCATAGTCCTAGAAACTGCTACCACTCCTGTATACCAGGTGCTATAGAGTACAACAGCTAGTACCTTAACTAACCTAATGTTAACCTGATGGAATTACAGATCTGAAAGAAGTCTGATAAATATTTGGCTTCTGCATTGGAAGTACTATTATGTTTAGCATCCAGTTTCATCCAAAACGGTCACTTTTTTAACAGACTGATTTTCTTCAAGTATTCTACTATAAATGGTCATAAATAAAAAGCTTGCCTCTCAGTTCATCAATGTCCTGTTTTCAGTCCCTTTATCCTCTCCTTCAGTACTGAAAGGATGAGAGCTCTCTTCACAGTCCCCATTCTGTAAACTCCAGTCTGCTGTCTGATATTTTCAAGTCTCCTGTGGGTGACCAAGTTCATTAGTCATTGAGGCATCATATAATTGCAGGTAGATGTGGGTGGATGCTATGACAAGCAATTTAATAGGTACTTCTTGAATGTATCAGAAACTTTACCACTGAAAAATGTCAGGAGCTCTGGAGTTAGACATCAGCTGAAGGGGCTGGGCGGGGGGGAGGGAGGAGAAGAAAGCTGGGTAGGCGCTGGGGATTGCAGTTTTGAATTTAGGTGAATTTCAGCATCAAATTCCTTCCTCAGAATTAGCACTTGGGTTCCATTCTCAGCCCTCCTACCTTCTTGGCATGTGACAATTCATTTGTCCCTCAGTTTCCCTATTGGTGAGACACAGAGAGAATACCCACACACACTACACTAGATATAAGGAAGAAACTTTTTACAGTGAGGGTGGTGAGACACTGGAACAGGTTGCCCAGAGAGGTGGTAGAAGCCCCATCCCTGGAAACATTCAGGGTCAGGCTGGATGGGGCCCTTGAGCAACCCGCTCTAGTTGAAGATGTCCCTGCTCCCTGCAGGGGGGTTGGACTAAATAGCCCTTCAAGGTCCTTTCCAACCCAAACCATTCTATGACTCTATGATCCTGGTACAGGTGTTTGACAGAAAAATGGAAAAATAGTTTGTCCATCCATCCCCACACTAAAATTTTCTGTGAGAAAGCTTATAGGAAAAGTCACATACATTCAGAGCAGGTTAATTTACTGAAAGCAGTAATTAGAGAGCTCACCTGGTGCTCGCTTTCATATCGTGCTGGTCTTTCCTAGTTCAGGGCAGACATTGTTCGTGGGCAGGAAGAAGTCTGAAGAAACACAGTGAGACACTGAAACATCAGACCGCAGCACACTCCCTTGGCCAGACACCCTCAGGCAGCTGTGTTTCAGTCCCAGGGCACTTGACCTACTTTGGTTTAGATAATGTGCAGTGCTCTTTCTCCCCCAAGCTCAGTGCCATGTTTACAGTTACAGCCTTTCTGTAGGTCACCTCTTCGTGTGCATGGGACTGCACAGCCCGTGACTACAACACCAGCATCAGGACCAACCAACCTTTCACTGATCCTAACAGCTTAAGCTCATCCTCTCTAGGCAGTCCAGCACAGCACGGAGGTGTTTTCCTAAGAGACATGTTATGGTTGAAACTGCACCAGGGCTCTGAAGTGTAGTTGTTTCTGGCAGGGACCCAACGGCTAAACAAAATTAACTTAACCACTCTGCCCCTTCTCTCCTTGCTTCTAACTTTTGGGCATATCTTTTCAAGAAGCACTGAAAAGGCATTCAAAACCCTAAAGGAGAACTTTACCTTTTTTTTTTCCTTCCCCCCACCCCTCCAGAGTCACAGACTTCCTCTGCCCTTCCAAGCTCTTCAGGAAATGCTCTTCCACTACCCCAGCCAAGCTTCTTCTAAGCTGGGTGGATGAAAAATGCTCTCTTCTGTATCCCTCGCTCCCTTCCCCTTTATGATGTTCTGTTAGGTGGTCAAAGAAGTGGCCTGGTTACTGACCCACTTGGCAGATGAGTTTTCTCAGTTTGATGCCTTTCTTCACAGGCTTGTCAGCTCACGGGGACTGGCTCAGCAATCTTAACCAGCACAAATGCTGCACATTCCTATATATGTGCATACACATACATCACTTGTCCCCTATTCCTTGCTCTTGGCAAGCGTCTAATAACTAAGCTCAAAGAACTCACTTGCAGTTCAAAAGAAAGCAAATGGCTTAATACTTTTTTTTTTTAAGTCCCAACAATCTTTCTATATTTTCTGTTATTTTTATACTCCTTCCACTTCTTATTCTGCTGGGATTATCCCTAACTAACCTCTTGGAGTTAGCAACTTAATTGCATCTTTAAAATTCTACCCTTTTTATATACTTTTAGGAAAACTGTGTCTTGGAATAACGGTTCATTTATTTGTTTGTTTGGGGAAAGACATGTCAGAAGGTAAGAGGTACCAGTGAAGAGTAACAATTTTAGATCTGGATCTACTGAGGATTTAATTGCAACAGAAGGCAATGTGAACTAAAAGTGACCTTTAATTGATAAATTCCTCTTTCAAGATGTTAGGTATAAGAGGAAAACTAGGGGAAGCAGAAGTCTGCTGTTAACAGAAAAATATAAAATATGATACGCCTTCTTGCTTCAGCCCTGCCAGAAAATGTGTGACTTACAAAAATGTATTTTAACAGGAGAATACAACCACAGGCTGGAATAAGGAAAGAACAGAGTTTAGTAAACATGAGTCAGTTGGCTTCAGATTGAGAGGACTGGTTCAAATAAACCAATCAAGTCTATCATAAAGCAAATCTTTGTTAACTCTGTAGATGACAAGAGCCTGGAGCTCAGAAAGTTCAGCAAGAATTTGAAGGAAGGAAAAAAAAAAAGATAGTTTAAGAAAGCATGACTAATTAGGAAAGATTAAAAGGCCCAGAAAATTCAAAATAGGCAAACACATTTTTTGCCTTTATAAAACAAAGAAATGATGTCAGTTTAAATTCGGTACCCCAAAGATGCTCGCTTGTGCCAGCAAACATCCCAGTCACAACTGAAAAGTGCAAAGAGCTGTAGGAAAAAAAAAAAAAAGGCAAAAACCAGCTAATCCAAGTTTGTTGAGTAGTCAAACATCAAAATAGTCAAACATCCTACTTCAGTTGAAAGATTAGCCTAATTAAAACCAGGGGATATACAGATGCAAACAGGGTTCTAGAAATAATTTTCATAAATTTCTCACATTCAAATCTCAGAAGAAATTAAAGAGAAAGTATTCTAAATATGATGACTATGTGGTAGGCATAAAACAAATTGAAAACTTATACTAAGAGTCTATTAATAAACTTATGTTATAGTCCCAACTATTTAAAAGCAAAAAAATCTACATGACCCCAACTAGGTCAAATATAGATGGAATCAAGTATTATAAATTGAAATTTGGTTGGGAATTCTGTTTCATTTGTGAGATGCACAAAACTCTAGGCACAGTATTTCACCACTGTATGGAAGTTAGGCAGCCAGGCAGCGACACAGCAGGGCAACACGGGCATTCATACCATAAACTGATGAGTTGGCAGTGTGACTCTGTTGGAAGGGTGAGAACTACAATCCTCATTCTTCTGGCATGAGCAAGAGCACAGATGAATTTTATGCACCCAGGGAAGAAAGGTGATACACTTTAACATGAGGAAAGAATTATTAATCCAGCACTGTTTATGTTAAAAAGGTTGCTGAAGGTATATAGTAAGACTTTGAATATGTTGGTTAACTCTTCTAGTTAATGAAAACTCAGGCTTAGAGGTAGCATTTTATAGACACACGATTTACAGAAGCGATGAGGTGCGTAAAGGAAAGCTTTTAAGTGGCAACATGCTGATGTACTGGAAAGGTCTATGCCAGCATGTTGTGGAATCTCCAAGATTCAAAAAAACCCCGTGTATTTGTGACTCAGATGTCCTTTAAAATGGTATGGGTATAACGGATATTGCCACACTACAGGATGGGTGGATTGGTCTCCAGCCAGTCTGTATGTTTCTAATTCTATGATGTTTTTGTTAGTGATTCTTTAGACAAAAAAAAAAAAAAAAAAAAAAAGGATTTTTTTTCTGCCCAAGTGGTTACCTCTCCTGTTCTATGCTTGTTTGTTATTATACCAGTTATAAGTGTTAATTTTATCAGAAGAGTTATAGAAAAATATGGAAAGTATGTAGAGTGGAAAAAATGCCTGAAGACCCACACATAACTCACCTTTCCCTGGTGCATGCTCACACATCTCAGCGTGAAGCACTGAGAGGCAGAAGCAGCAGCAGCAGGATGCCTGCCTAGTGAGAGCTTGGCTTCCTGCGGATGGCTGCACGCCACGAGGCTCTGGAGTACTTCTGGCCAACCCAGACTGACAGTGTCTGGTGTATGTCAAACTAACCCACAGCACAAGAGATGCATCACTTTCTTCACAAGGCTGTTAGTCGGAATTATTCTGCTGTGCTAAACAAGACTAATTTTGGTAGCAGTAAAACTGATGCATGTTATTTAATCATAATTTACAGAATGAAGTGTATGTTATGGTAATACTTTCTCAAGTACTTTGTCGTAGAAAACAGAAATTGCTCAGTAATGTAAAAATTTCAGTACTCATGCAAAGTTAGGCCTCATTATAGCATTAAAGAATACTCTTTCTAATTAGAGTAGACAGTACTCTTCCAAAAACATATACATTACAATAACAAAGTCTACTGCTGCAGTCTAATAACTGCAGATGAGAAATACAGGTAGTATTTCCCTTTGTATAGCTGCATTTTTATTGATAAAGAATGAGTTTAGTATTTTAGCAGTAATGGAATAAGCAGTTAAAATATAAAGTTAAACCCATCAGCTAGGGCACCTGATGTCTTTTACAAAGTCACTGGGATAATGCCAGTGTTTGGCTATACCTCACCCTTGAAGAAAAGCTAAGGCTTTTTGACACTGCAGAGAGTAATTATTCAGCTGTGACAAACGAAATTCAGGAGGGAACTGCTCAAGTCTTACTCTAACTTGTTATTCTTGTTTTATGACTACATCTTCAGTGTGAATATTTTCTGTTGCTCCCAACTCACCCAACCTAACTATGCCACTATTCACATCTAATTTAAAAAACAAATACCAAAAGACAATCTAATTTCTATTCTGGGTCAACACCATACCGACACAAAGCCAGGAATACACAGTAGCACTGTGCTCTCCTACTTATTTGCAGTCAGGAGGGTTCCATCAACCACGAGCTGGACTGACCTGAATAATGAAAGCTTACAACATACGCCTTTGCTGGTTTGCAGTCGCTATTATACCGTCCAGTTGTGGTGCCTGCTTTATGGAAGACACATGGATGATACTTTCTCATTCCTCAGCTGGCCAGTGTCTGTAAGCTGATGAAAAGCTATGAGGAGGATGTGCTTCGTACTGAACCACCCTGTTGAAAAGCAACGTGATGATTTCAAAGAAAAAAAATAAAATAGCCTTGTGGATATACATAAATATTTATTACCAGTTTAACTTCATTTTACTAGAAGTCTTTAAACAGTTTTTCTTTTTGCCGAAACGTTGCATCTGATACAGTTGCTACTGTCGTAGGTTCCCTGCACTGGGAATGCACAGCTTACACTTAGATTCCAAAACAATCTATTCAAGATAAAGAACCTTCAACTATAGTGCATACGGAGCTATTTAAAGATTGGTAAAAAGACCCTTCCCCTTCCCCCTCCCAAATAAGAGTCTGTTACAAAGAGATTTCATTACCAAAAAGTGAATATACAAATGCTAAAAAAAAAAATGCTGGCTTGAAAAAGTGATTTCAGAATTTACTGTACACATTGTAACAATTTATTATATAAGCTGCTTCTACATGCAAGCAGATCTTACATTTGGTGTAAAACATTTATACACATTCTTTACAATTTGTACATATTTAAATGGCTGTATCAAACAACACTGCGCTATGGCATTTGGGAAGCAAACAACTAAAATTGGGAGGAGAAAGACGAGGTTTATAAAACGTGAACAAAACCCGTGACACTGGAAAGCATCTAGACTTCGGCTTAGTCTTGTTTGGTTTGGTTTCCGGTTATTCAGGCAGACCCAGATTTTCCTTCTAGCACACAAAAGTAACACCAATGCAATACAGAATAAGGCAACTATTCAACCAGCAGACTGTACCCGTCACTTACAATGGCTTATTGGTATAAGGCCTTTTTAATTTTCTTTTTTTTGCTAAAATGTTTATGTTCTAGGCACATTTTAGCAAAAACTGCATTTTGGCTTTCCTGCTTGCTTATGGCATTACATCAATTACTGTAGTCAGTGCCCACTGTGAGCAGGGTGGTTGGTGGCTTTTTGTTTTGAGAAGCCCAGGCCTCAAATGATACTTCACTCATACAAAAGAAGACACCGGGCCACTTGATAAGAGACGATAATCAAAGCATAGAGCTTGTGTGATCACTACTGATGTTACTCAGTACTTTTGTCACCTTTTAGTTTGCATTGGAAGGTAACAAAAAATAAATCCAAGCCAATAGCACACCATACTACTACACAAAGACCTGAGCTTAGCTGGAATTTGGGGACTTCTACTAGTTTGGGTTAGATGTCACAGTGTCCCCTCTGCTGAAACACCTAAAACTCCCAGAGGGGTAAAACAGAAGCTGGCCCTGTACAGCACTGAGGAACAGTGCCTTATGGCATAAGATCGGAGGGCTGTCAAAGTGCTGGTATGGAAAATTGTTTTTCACACCTTTCTGAATGGCTCCTTCCTTGTTTGTACTTTGTCTTTTTACACAGTGCATAGCAAGAAAGAAAGAGCCTGACATAAGCTCTGAGGTGTTGTGCCACAAGTCCAAGACTTAGAAGGAAAAAAAGAAAGGGAAGAGTAATCTAATGATATTTAAATTATATTTACCAGAAGTCATAATGGGAGCAGTATGCCATGGCTGCATATGGGAAGCAAAACTTAAGAACAAAGTGTTCATTCAGGAGAGGATCATGAACGTGTACCAGAAACATACACAAATATAATTCCTCCTGGCTACTGGATCACTAGAGAGCTGAATTGAATATAATGAGTACTAGTCATTTTCTCAAGCTTGTCTGCTTTCCCATTGGAAAAAAAAAAAAAAAAAAAAAAAAGAAGATGTAATTTTTTAACTCTGATGTTGATTAAGAGTTTTTGGAAAAACATCTGACAGATGTAAGTCTGCATGAAGTCCATGGCAACGTATCAGTTTTAGATCTCTAAACTGACAGCATTATCTAGCTGGTTTTATTTAAATAAAGATAGAAATGGGAGAGCATTCAAGATAAGAAAATCTTAAGATTTAGGCTGATAAAGTAAAATGTTAATTAATTTTTTTCTACAAGTGATTTTTGCTGTTGTTGGGTTTTTTTTGGTGGGTTTATTTGGCTGGCAAAGGCTAACAAGTTTTTATTGGCATTGCCCCCAAATCAGAAAAGCACTTTGGAGTTGTTCTTTATTGTTGACTGCTCCTTACTGTCTACATCACAGGAAAGCGGCTGAGTGCCTGCCTCAGCTTCTGTGCAATCTGAAACAAAGAAACAGAACATATTAAATATGCAGTCACCATACACTATGCAGAAATAAGATTGCAGGCTAAAAGATTAAACAAATTGTTCCCTCATTTTCTGAAAAACCACAGTTTTTACTGCAGATTTTGTGTATGTAGGACTCTCAAAGCATTCCATTAAAGACTTCTCTTCACATATATACACTTTCTGCCTTCTTCATTTTGTGTTTTCACCGCTCAGGTTGTGCTGGAAAAGGCTGTATTCGTAGGCAGGCTGTCATCCTGCCTATTAGGTTATCTAGCACTGTGCTATGCAGGAGGGCTACAGGAAGAAAACCAGATTTTTCATGAAACCTACTTCCCTACTTCCCTGCTGAAACAAGGCCACACATCAGAAGAGAGCTCCTGTGCCCTCCCCCACAGCTCTCATGGTAGCCAGTACCCCACTTATGAGCGAGAGAATTGTTAAAAGGAGACTGGTGAGATTGCAACCAGAAGAACTGGCATAGACTGGACAAGAGACTGAAAGATGGTAAGGAGAAACCTATGCCTGACCCCATCAGATGTGTCAGAGAAACTGAGGAACGTGACTTGATGGAGGACCTGATGTTCTCATCCACTAAAGATACCTCTGGAGCCCCACTGACACCTTTTACTGCATAAAGGGCAACCAGTTGCTTATATTACTCCTTTAAGCGACAGAAGTCAGGTTCTAGCACACTCAAATTCATGTGTTTTACCAGCATTATCACATTAGATTTGTTTTCTGGTTTCATTTAAAAAGCCACAAGGAATACATGCATAAGAACAATGTTAAATGAGAGCTAAGGTTGTAGGTGAAGTGCTCAGGGTTAACGTATTTAATAAGCCACCTAAACCACTCCAGCCTCCTCTGCCCCACACTTGCATACATCTGGCTTTAAATCACAGAAGTTTCCGTTCATCCTCTCATCCTATGCAAGTTCTGTTCAAATGGCTTATTGTTGTTTTTAGTGCAGCAGGTCTTACTTACTGCTTATCACAGAACTAAAATTCTTTCTAACCTTAGTACTGGCATTGAAAAAAAACCCCACACCAAGCTGTCAATGATGCTTCTCAACACTGGTGTTTAGGTCTAATATGATGTAGTCATGTACACAGGATAGTATCGATAGGAAGATATTGTTTTAACTAATTCTTTGTTCTTTTATTTTTTTACATGCACAATTCTGAAATATCTGCTCTCTGGGAGAGGCTCATATGAAAAGATGATTAAGTACTGTGAGTATTTCTTATAAAAGTAGCAGCACAGCAAGTGCCAGGAAAATGGCGCTGAAATACTACACCTTACCGTTTCATAAAACTGTGCCTGCTGCTCCAGATACAGACGAATGACACTGTTGTAGTCATAAATCCGGTTACTGTGGAAGTGATTCATCTCAGCTGCAATTAGACCCAGGAGGCAAGTTATTTAAGAGAAGCATTTGTAATTAGGAACAGTTTCACTCAGTTCAGATTAGTGACTATGCAACAAGTTCAGTGTCCAGCCCTGCCAGCATAGTTACTGTTCTCATGCTTCCACAACCTGTTTTGCCTGCAGCACTCAAGTTATGATGGAACTGTTTGTAAAATTGGTAGGGCATCCATTACCCACTGCTAAAATATGGATGCTTCCTGGATAAAGCCAGGCTCTTGTTACAATACTCAGGTGTACAAAGATCTGATGAAGAACGCAAGCAGGATTTTCTCCTACTTTTTTCCTGAAGTGTTTCCAACAGAATTTGGCTAGGACATTCAGATTTCCAAGGGTATAGATGTCAAGTTGTAAGCCACAGCTGGAAACATTTAGCCCAAAAAAAGACAGAGCCAGTAGTGTTTGACCCATTCTTGACCAAGGCTGTTTCAGTTGAAACCTGAGAAACGGCGTTACTGGATCTGTAACAACTTTCACCACTTTCTGCAACTCTTGTCACATCACAGCTTACGGCTGAAATAAAATGTTAAATCTATACTGAGATACCAATAGAGGGAGAAGAAATATTCTAGATTATAAGAGTCATCCTAAAGGTCTCTTCCATGATTACCACTTACACAGCACAGTCCTCTTGCATCACTGTGACCAGGAAGGTGGAGCGTATGGGGAGTTTTCTTGTTTGCTTTTAAAATCAATTTTGTGTGCTGCTCTGCCCTTCTCCTGTAAAATACTGAGACTCTTGGCTTTAAGTCAGCCAAAAAAGATGCAATTCCCTCAGCAATGAGTAGTCCCACTAAAACTGCTAACAGGATGCATGTAAGAGCATGCACTGCAGGACTGAGCCCTGACTCCTCACTTCCCCATTTTTTCCAAGTGCAGCGTGCTACATCTCATATTTACATAACCTCTAGCCTAGAGAGGAAGAAGTTCATTCAAAGAATATCCAGGAAATAAAGTCTCATCCACAAGAACATGAATCTCAGCTGGATCATGTCTGACTAAACCATGAGTCAGAAAAACACTTCTGCACGTGATGAACTGCTTCCTGCACCAGGGCCCATGCTTTTTCTTTGAGACACTATCATGTCAAAAGGAAAGAAGCAGCCTGGGGTAGAAAACAATGGGCAAAATAACTGCAATTTTAGGAAAATCTAAGCAGGTTGCACACAAAAACCCCAAGCCACATCTAGCTCTTATTATCATTCTAGATAGAACAAAGATTTGCTTTCAAAGTTTGTTACTTAAGAGATGTTCTTCAGAGGTCTGCAACATTGCCATTTAGCTCAAAATTTGGTTTACCTTGTAGTGCATAAGCCATGGTGCTCACACGTTTCACCATGTTCTGTTTGTCTTGTGGCGTTATTTTACTGGTTGCAACTAATTTATCGCTTTCCTTCACTCTTTCTATTGCTCCCTGTAGAATTCAAATGCAGGAAGGTTAAAAGAGTAGATTAAAAGAGCAGTCAACTTAAAGGTCTTTATAGTCATCTAAAATGCTACTGGCTGTATTTTTGAGCTTGCACAATACACACACATATATATACATATACATGCACAATGATTGATTCTGCCTTTCCACATTTTCACCTGAAGTTTGTTATTTCTCTCTATTGCTTTCCAGAGTCCTGACAGCTTGCAGAAAGTGACTTCAGAAACAGGCATGAACACAGTCACTAGGGAATCGAGTTTGGTAAAAGCGGTAATACACAAGAATTTATACAGAAAGGACAAAAGGACCAAGTTTCAAATTAGAGCTGACCATCACAACAGACATCCCAAAGCCTCAAACTATTAAATGCCTATAGAACCTTATTTGCATATTATACAAGATGAGACAACATAAACTATTTTCCAAGAGACTACAGCTCATTTCAGTTTATGACTTTTGATTCAGTAAAATCTTTGTGTCACATAAACAAGCACAGAAAGAAATGCCTCCCCCTTCACAATGTATTTGTGCCAAACAACATTCAAGAGAATCTGTTTACATGTCTCTTGGCAATAGGCTTATGTTTCAAGTCTTAAAAACACTTATTCTCCTTTTATGGTATTTTCCCCCAAGGGTTCCATGGAATGAGGGACTGTAACTGTCCTGAAGAAAGAATATACAACTCTGATATGCTTTTATCTTTGTTGCTCTCAGAAGTATGTTCTTGTTTTATACATTTAAAACTTCAAGGGGTTAAAAAACCCACTTGTGTACTTGTTTAATACTTCAAATTTTTTAGTTTCCTGACATATGACATACGAACAGGCACATGAACATAAGGAAAACTCTAGGACCAAAAAAAACCAAAAACAAAAACAAAAAAAGAACAGAGTATCCAAAACTAGACACAATGGCTAAATTTATTGTTTTATCATTTGATGGCTTTCTTATTAGAGAAGAACAAAGTGGTTGCTTCTGTTTGGTTTTGTTTTTTTTCACCCCTCCAAAAAAAGTTATCCCTATTCTCTATTTTTTTAATACTAAAGAAACTCCTAGGCAGTGCGTGATTATTTATCACATATCAGTAAGCTAGCCTTGTAAGCCTACACAATTTTTCCTACAATATTGGTATGGTTTAGTATTAGCTACCATGTAAGACTCAAATACTACTAACACTACTACTAATTTACACTACTGCCGTTCACCAAATTGAGACATGAAGTTAAGCTGAAGAAAATCATGAAGCTTCTAGTGCTCTACTATAGCAGAAAGTAATGATATTCTCAATCTCGAGACAAGTTCTGGCTTCCCTCGCCCTCTAAGTATTTTTTTATTTTAAAAATCAACATGCTAGTTTCACAGAAACTTTCAGTCTTTCTGCAGACATGTGCCAGGCTGCTGCAAAAATGCAGTGTACCATACCACCACTTCCGTTGCTGTAGATCTTCCTACTGCCCAACCCGTAAAAGGAAAGGCCCCTCACATACCTTATGAGCTCCTATGATGTCAGGAAAGCAACCAAGAAATCCCTTATATTCATGATTTGTTTCCATCAAAAAGTGAAGATCTTTCTTGGGCTAATAAACAAAATGTAAGTATTAGTAAAAGTATCTGCAGTATAGTAACATTACACAAAGAAAAACCAGGATGCCAAAAAAAGGATGAGGGGGAAAAAAAGGAAGGAAAGAACAGAAAAAACCCAAATAAAAATCTTAAATATAAAAAACTTGCAATAAACAATTAAAAAAGTCCTTATTAAAATATAAGCTCTTTGGAGTAAGGCACTGAGCACCAATGAGCAGATGCCTCTGTTCTTTGTTTTACTCAATAGTAGCTTATGAAGTGAGGGGTTTTGCCTCAGATTTTCTCTGAAGAGGAGTTACCAGCCCTAGCACTATTAAGCAACACTCTGATTGTATATACAGATACGTACATGCACTGGTGCATCTCCTTAGCTGCTTACTTGGAAAGCTGTTTTAAGAACTTCGAGATTCAACCCTGAGATCAAGAGGATCTTCATTTTGGAGATGTTAAGCTTAATACACTAAACATCAATTTATTACTTGAATGCTGACACAAATCAGGATTTATTTAAACTGGATTTTTACTGAAGCAGCCAGTTGCATGTTAAGACAAGGAGATGCAGCAAGATCTGGATCCTGTAGACATTTGGGGAATGCAAGTGGAAAGAAACTCTACCCTTGATTAAATCTCATTCTTTTGTATCAGTAATGGAGATGGCTCACTGACATCAGAAAACAAGCATTTAAAGAGGAAGCAATCATTTTAGTATTTTAGAAAACAATGCGATCTTTCTGATCCAAGAGAAATACTCTCCCATCACATCCCCCCTAAACTGATACGTAGTAGAAAAGACGAAAGTGCATTTAAAAGCGTTAACAGCCATTTCATTAAACCAGTCTGCAGCACTAGCAGTTATGTTTTAACAGAAAAGAAAAAAGAAAAGTCCAAAGTAATCCAAACAGGTGATATGTTTGTACACACTACGCCAGTGCATTCATAATACTCCTACCTGGTCTGCTACGAGACTGGCGATTTCTTCATAGGTTTTTCCTGCTTCTGTTATTGCTCCATTGAGATCGGATTCTCCTAAAAGTAAACATCAGTGTTCAAATTATAGTAACAAGCTTGCTTTGATTCAAGGCAAATTTCTAAAATAGCTTGTTTTACAATAATAAATGCCTAGTCATCATTTTATAACCAGCAGTAATAAAGACGCTAGAAAAAATTAGCTGGTTTTATACCATTAAAGAACAAAAACTCTGAAGATCTTGTAGAAAATGAATGCTAAAGGGACCATGTAAACACTCTTCCACCATAGTACTAGCCCTATTCACTTCCACATTTCCTAATTATAGGTAGTTTAAACACACAGATATTCCCCCACATGGGGTACAGGATTCCACCTACCAGAATGGGAGGGAAGGGAGAATGAAGAGGGTGACACTAGAAGATAGACTAACAAAGCTGAAGAGACACCTGCTGTTCTGATTTTTAATAAATGATTTTCACACCTGATAAGCAGTACTTCTCCACGATGCCCTAGGGAGCAGTGATGCTAGCAGTGATGCTCTCCAACAGTCCTGGACTGTAATTGTTAGAAGGTCAGAGAAATGGAAGAAGACACAACTAACTTTTTTCCTTGTCAACAAGATTTCTGACCCTTTAGGGAACTCTTAGATACATTTTCAAGCTCCGTAAGAATAGCTACTTTTGAAAATGAGTTTCTAACCTTCACCATCATATGAAATAGATCAAAGGGCCCCGCAAACTACACTTAAAAATACAGACATCACAACAAATCCTAAACTAGACAACACCACAAGCGCTCATAACACCGTATTACTAGTAGGACATGGCTATGTGGGACAAAGATGGAAACAAGCCTTACATTCTTGGTTTTTCATGCCACTTCACCTTCCCAAAACACCACAGGTTTTTTCCATCCTTGTTAGCTTGTCCAAAGCATGTAGTCAACAGTACGGAAAGCAAATTGAGGCAGAGAAAGGGGAAGGTATAATTTGCAGATATCAAATATTAGTTTAAGAAAAAATTATTTTTCTTATCCTTTCAGACATGTCTCGATACTAGGCACCAGTCAGTCAGTCTTTTATGAATGTTTTGTTTTTATTCTACAGAAATTAATCAGTGACTTAATTGAAAATTACCAAACATTGATTTAATTAATGATTGATTTGAACATTAAAATACCTTATTTTACTACAACATATGGACTAATCTATGTTAGAGATTTATTAGTTAGGATTCCTTCATTTTAGCATGTTCTAAAGTAAACAAGGTAATGGCTGAATGTTGCTTCAGTTCTATGAATCAATTCTTACTTTCCAACAGTCTGGTTTCATAAAGCCAGAAGCTTTGAGGGGAAAGTTACTGATCCTAAGAACTAGTAAGTCCAGCAACACAAACACTGCTAAAGAAACATCATGACTATGCAAATGAACAAACTGACAGTGTATTCAATACATCAGAAGTCAGCTACCAGTAGCTGGAAATGTTCATGTCATCAAATCAGATATTGCAATCTTCAGTGCCCTGTATGCTTAAATTTCTAGAACACCAGTATTTAGAAAAAAAAAAAAAAAAGATATGAGGAAATTCAGCTCTCAACAGAAACTGAACTGAGTGCCTTTAACTATAGCTGAAGGAGCCATTCCTCTTTACTGATAGTCCAGAAAAATACTCAGCCTCTAGTAGTTCTTCATCTGAAGGAATAGGTCCAGTGCCTTCTTTTAAATATTGAGATCAGGAAAGCCGCATCCTATCAGTCTAAATCTAGGTGCTTACATCTCTGCATAGAGTCTGCTTATTCCACGGACCTGTACCCGAGGCAACCATGAACTAAATTATACACAAACAGAGGGCAGGATAGACTGAAGGCAGCAGTAATGAAGACATTTAAAGCAACACGTGCACTGCACTTATTCTCTCCTCCTGAGAACTCAAATTAAAAAGCAAAGAATCCCATATATTACTAATTCTGAAAAAATATACTGGTGTACCAGTTACTAAAAAGAGCAAAATATATGGAATCAGGACAAAGGCATCAGTGGGAAGGGCATTTTCCTCAGCAAGACACTAGGGTGCAATCAGGTGCAACCTGGCAAACGGCATGGAGAAACATCTTTGCCTTGTTCCCAAGCACCACAGGATCTGTTTTTTCATGCCATTTGAAGATGCTGGAAATCAAATTGAAGTTTTCCTTCATAAGGCTGATCTGCAATTTTGCATCCTAGCTTTAAGCCATATTGTTTTCCCTTTACCCTGGCAAAAGAATGTGTGTTATAGTTCAAGCAATTTTCAGTCCTTTCTCAAGAATTCTTGTTCCAGATTGTGTCAGGATTTACAGTTCTCAAACCCAAGCTAAGAGTACATAACTATGCAAATCCCCTACTTGGTTCTCACATCCAAAAGTAACATTTTAGGCAATATGCTATGCTCCAATTCTAACTACACAGTCATCCTGTTCAAGTACAGGACAAAGATGGGAACAAAGGCTGTGCCTATTTCCAATGTTTCCAGCAGCAGAGAACTTGAGTTTCAGAAGTGGATGCATTTTAATACATGGTTTATGGGGCACAAAGCTTTAAGAGTACAAAGCAAGGGACAGATGAGTAGCTAGAGTAAGTACTGGTCAGCTAAAAGTTCTAAGATGGAAAGATTTCAGGAAGCCTCTCTGCTATAACATTTAAGGTTTTAGAA
>NW_010306631.1:0-2978 GCF_000700745.2 Antrostomus carolinensis | reverse complement strand
GGGGGAAAGAAAAAAGAAAAAATATGTTTGACAAGAGAATCCCAAAGAAAGTGGGCTCAACTAGCTCCCTCTGGGATATGAGGAAATATCTTCCAGTTATCTGGAAAACATCAGCAGAATTCAACATATCAAAGCAGGATTTTAAGTTTGGCCTAAAGACTGACTACATTTTAGAAGAAGATTGAGCAATTGATGCCCTCTTTTTCCCTCTCACAACTTTCATACTTAACATGACAGGCTCTATTTCAGGGCTCTTGAAGAAGAAGATAAGGTGAAGGACAAGAAAAGGCTGCAGTAGCCAACCCTTCAGCCCACATAATGGTATACAAAAATCTTGTAGTAAGTTTTTCCATCCTCATGTGCAGTCATTGTTGCATTGAAGTAAGTCACACAATAGTTCTGTGACAGATATTTTCAAGGCCACATTTTCTCCCCTCTCCTCTGATATTAAAAAAAAAAAAAAAAAAGCTATAGCATGTTTTGTCAGTCAGGTCAGTGACCAGACCATATATAACCCAGATGAAGTTAAACTCCTCCACCACCACCAACTACCAACCCACCACATGATTATACAGTGAGACAAAACAAGATTGCAGACTAGAATATAAAACCCCTGTAATACACACAGGGAAACAAGTTTTTAATATTTTTTCCAGAATCATGCTTGACATCTAAGATTCAAAGAGGAAAGCATTAAGATCTTTGGCAAAAAAATTAGCATGATGTAACTAAAGTATCTTTTGTTAAGTAAAGTACAAATGAGGCCATAGAAGTACCTTGGTATCCACTAGTGCTGAAGACCAGTGCCAGGCTCTGCAAGGCTTTTCCTATCTTCTGGTATTCCTTGGGTAGTGCTGAAAGGGGGAAATGGATGGGGAAAAGCGGGAAACAGAAGCAAAAACCCACAAGGGTAAGTGAGACTAAGTCTGCAACACTTCCAAAATTTGTCAGAAGCAGAGGTCAAAACCAACTAGGTTTCAAATTTCTAGTGAGGCATTTACAATCACTTTCTTACTCCCTCCCCTGCTACAGACATTCCAAAACTGGATAAAGCAATTGCAGTCTGGATTCTTAAAAGTCACAAACAGCTGGGGCAATAGTGTACAACTGCTATGTTAAAAAAAATTTTAAAAAATAATAATACTAAAATCAATCTCACTGCACTCTTAGCTCAGTCCTCCTATGCATACAGTGAGATTTTTTTTTTTTTATTTCAACTCATGAGCAGACTTTATCCCCCTAGGGGGGAGGGAGTGCTGCAGTGATATGGAGAGTAGATCTCCTTAATAATTTCAGGGAGGGAATGATTATACAGACCTATAATACCTAAACTCTCCTTAAATAATGGATTTTATATTTAAAGGCACTAGAAACCAAGATTACCTAGGGACAAAAATTGATGCAAGTATCTGAATAATAAAATTGTTTTTATAATATATTTATTGAAAATGTATGCATAAATTGCTTCCTCACAATGACGTTGATAAGCTGTGATTTATGAGTGCATTCACTATTAACACTTTGGCTTCTACCACCCCAGAGGCCCAAAAAGCAATCTAAAAATTGAAAGCAATTTTTTCTAAACTACCTACACTATGAGAAAATACTCTAAGTAGATGTGCTTTTTGTTGTCAAATGTTTGTACTCAGAGGGTACACTGTCCAGGTAAATGGCAGTTTTTTAGTTGCTCTAGCATCTCACACAACCCAACTTTCACAGAGAAACACATTTGTGTGGTTAAAAACCAACATAAAACCCAAAAAACAAATAAACAAACCTCTCAAACCACATGATTTTATTGATTATCTTTAATCAAGTTATTACCCAAGAAGTTAGATTATTTATAACAACTGGTATTTCTTATACAACAATTACCATTCACAGTACTGGAGTTCTGTTATCAGCCATTAATTTGTTACTGAATCCCCAGTGGAAATTTCACTTGCACTTAAGAATTTTCCACTGTCAGTCATTTTAAATATCACAGAATGGAATGCACGTAACTATTGCTCAGGAAGTGCCAAAACCACTTACAACTAGGAGTTGGGACTAGAGCTGACAGGGAACTTAAAACCTGAAATTCTTCAGCTTTGCATGTCCTGATTTACCTGTCTCCTTTTTCTATTCAGTACAAATGTCTGGAAAGTTAAAAGTTACTATTTCCAATGCAATCACATCTGACTTGCTGTGTCTATGCTAACTAATTAATAGCTGTAAGCATTAGAAGATTCATTCCATACCTAAAGCACTAGTGTTGTAAGTTTAGGGAGATACTAGCAGTGAATAAAAAACTGAATTTCTACTGCAAGCACAACTCACAGCCAGCCCTTTACTATGGTAGTTTTGATCATTGCTTCTGTAACTGCAAAGCAATGCTATTTTTCTAGTCTCATCTGAGGGACCTTGTTCCTTCCCCTGCCTTTTGCTTCCCCCTTGGTCTAATTTCCTAGTGAAGCAAGATCTGTACAATGTTAGAGCTCTGTCCTGTGTTAGACTGTTTTTGACCAGCAGGAACATCAGTGATGTGTACAAGGAAACCTTCTTATTCAAAGTGGAGAAACATAAATAATTTCAAATTCACATCCTACAGATAATGAGGTCTAATGTAAAGAGACTGGGCTTCCCTCTGGTCAGCCCCAGATATTCAACTGCAGTGTTAGATTAGAAAGCAGCAAAGAGATCACTCAGGAGATGCACTTACTCCCAAGTCTAGGGACAATGTTTTTTTGCAGGAGTTAAAGAGAGGGGTGGGGGGGGAGATAAAAAAAAATAAAAAAAAAAAATTTAAAAAGAGATTTATGTGATAAGAAAGCAGCAAAGAGATCACTCAGGAGATGCCCTTACTCTCAAGTCTAGGGACCATGGTTTTTTGCAGGAGTTAAAAAGAGGGGTGGGGGGGGAGATAAAAAAAAAATAAAAAAAAAATAAAAAAGAGATTTATGTGATGGGTCTTTGGTCGCCAGACACTACAGCCTGCC
>NW_010306630.1:0-201 GCF_000700745.2 Antrostomus carolinensis | reverse complement strand
CATTTTAATTGAACAGCAATTTTATATAAAATAAGGCAATCAAATATAATCAAGCAGATACAAAATACTTTGGCAGGGGTTTGGATAAAGCATAAGCAAAACCAACTGGGGAAAAGGGGGCTTTTCTCACCCTGCCTCCCATACAAAAGATAAAAGAATCCAAACACTACTTATATACTGTATGCTAATACATATTCATCA
>NW_010306629.1:241-4523 GCF_000700745.2 Antrostomus carolinensis | reverse complement strand
GGTCTTGGGCCGCTTCCCTCTTTGCCGATCGTCTGCGGAGCGTTGGCTGGTGGTGGTGGTGGTTCCCGGGGCTTGTTTTTAATATTCCCCAGCAGAGTTCCGTAACGCCGGGCCGCTTCCGAAGGTTAGAAGGTTGTGAATACCCTGTAGGCAGGTTAACATCCGTCCCTTTCTTTCTCTGGAGACCTTTTGGGTCACGCGTCAAACGTGAGTTTCTATGATAGAGACATTTTTCTTTTAACTTCTTCTTTCTCTTCTGAACTTCCTGCTTGAGATTCAGTGTTGGTTTTGTGGGATAAGGTTTAACTTGGCCAATATAGTTTCAGATAATCTGTAGAAAACAAGGATGCAGTCTTGTTAACTCCCACAACATCTGACTCAGACACCTCTTCTATAACCTAGAGAGAAAAATATTCTGTAGCACAATTAATAACTGGGGGAGCAATTCGTAGATAAATATAGTGTTTAGGGAAATTCATTCCCTGTTTTAAAACTTAGTGAATGCCTGTGGTCAAGGGCCAAAATTTGAAGGGTCACAGATTGTTAATCTTCTTCAAACAGTGTTGTTTGTAATCTATTTCTGGGCCAACTTTGGATGTTGAGAATTTGTGCCAAAAAAAAAAAAAAAAGGCCTTCCAATTATTCTAATCTCTTATGGTGATTAAATCATGTAGTGTTTTAAGTATTTCATAATACCAAGCAAGCTTGTAACATTTAAAGCTGCTTTATACAGTTTAAAATAAGGAAAAAAAGAAACTGGCAGTAAAAACATTTTGGCAGAGGTGAAGTTTTCTGTTACCTGATAAAATGGTTTGATCTGATAGATATTAACTGTGCTTTGTGCTGTAGCTTAGTTTTGTAAGTGATATCTCGACTTGTCCTCTGACAAGACGTGCTTAAGGAAGCTGAAAGGTATTAAGCTAGTAGATCATAAATATAATTTATGATCCTGAATGTTCTGGCTTTTATATGTTGATAATTTAATTTCTATTTCATGTCATCTTTTTATTATATTGTAGTTCCTTATTTGGCTAATTTGAATTAGTGCTCTGCCCTTATGATTTTTTTCTTTCTATTCTTTTGTCTAGAGCCTGACAACATTTCTTCATGTCTTCCAGATGATGTATCCACACATTTTTCTTTCCACCACCCTCAGTGATGCTTTGTCCTCTAACAGCTGATGAATCTTAGGATCTGATTCTTTGCAAAATCTACCACTGAATGTATCTTCTCTCTTCCTTCGCTTTGGCTTTTCTAAACTACCTGTTCTTCTATTCCTGCTCATATCACTTTCCAGAAGAACAGTAAAACAGTGGAAAGGGAACAGTGAGAAAGATCATGCTTGCTAGAAAGAAATGCTGTTTGTAAGAGCAGTGTAAAGAGCCTACTTTTGAAATACCTGTTGAAAAGAGCGTGAGAATTGTTTCTTGTTGGCTCCAACAGGGAGGTTTGTATTTATAATTATTTATATTCCATCCTGAGCTGCAGCACTGTATTTCTAATTAGAATTTATTGTTAGCTGCATCTGCTGCCTTTTCTTATGCTTCACCCTCCCAGGTTTTTTTTTAAGAGCAAGAGAAGTATCTTGCCCCAAATCACAGTAGGGCGAGAGGTGAAATACAAACCGATATTCTGAGAAATCTCACTCATTTCTCTAGTAAGATCATCTGATAATTCTTGTAATGTCTGTTCAGTGAATTCACATTGTGACTGTTCTTCATTCTTACCTGTCTCATTCCATTTGGAGTCTGTGGAGCTGGGCTACGCTGTCGTCTTTGCAACATGTCCTGTTTCACTGCCATCTGCCTAAAGCAAATACCGACAGCTGTGCTCTCAGTGGGCAGGGACCTGGCACAACCCACTTCCACAGTAAGCTTATTTTTGCCCATGTTGTGCAGCGGGTTGGTTTGTATTTTAATAATTATTTGTATTATTTAGCACTTATTTAATAAGATTAATGAACAGCAAATGCTTTCGAAGGGATTTTAAAGGAATTGATGTTCTAAGTTTAGTTTTTCTGACATTTGCTGTGTAAGTATCTTAGTTTAATGTTTTCAAAGCTTTTTTTCAAAGTTAATTTACATGTAACTTTTGTGCCTAAACTTCAGCTCCACTTTTGCCTAAATTCACGATAGTTAAAGTTTTGGTCTATGCTGCAGCTGTTAGTATCGTTACCTAGAAACATCCCTCCTTTATATGCTGACAATATATGTGATGGTGGTAGTAATACGAATGCGTGTTTGAAGAGAATTGTGTGATGAATCTCTTTCATCTTGAATTGTGCTGGAAAATTTCCCAGTGTTGTACTATTGCTAAGCTTAGGGAAATGCCAGTATGGTTCTTGGAAATGCTGCATCGGTTTCTCTTAAGGAAGTTGGGTATTAACTCCTTCAGTTAAAACAAATGGTAGACACTAGTGCAGTACTGGGCAGCAATACTTGTGTACCCCAAAGAAAGGAACATTTACCAGTTGGCAGTAATTTCTTTCTTTAAATGTATCTTGAGCCTATAACGTGTTCTTTAAGTTGTGTAAATTTCTGTTCCATTCTTAGGTTTGGAACTTAGGTTTTTCAAGCAGTGTTCCCTTAGCTGGTGGTGTTTGCATGCCCAGATAGTGATATGCATCTTCAGATGTGCTGTTTGAAATGCTGAAAGCTTGCTGCCAGTCATATTTATCCCTTAAGGAGGAATAGAAACCGATGATCTTTACCCTGCAAGGTACAGGAGCAGGGTAGACACTATGTTGACACATATGTAGACACTATGCTTGAACAAATGTTTGCATTTTCCATTGCTTCATGCACAGTGGCTCCTTAATATTGCTATAACAGCAGAGAAGTATAAATTCCATTAGTTAAAAAAAAAAACAAACCAAAACAAAGAGGCCAGGTTAGAAAGATGAGGAGATGGTGGTGAACGAACACGATAGAGGCAGCAAAGGGAAAAAATGCTCCCTGTGAAGAGAAATTACTGTTGCTGTTTGTGTGGTGCTGCTAGTATGGTGTGGAAGGCTGACATCAGAAAAACAGGTGCTTTTTGTCAACTTCTAAACTAAAGTTAAGTATTTTAGAATCATCAGAATGTAGCTAAGATGATACACTTCAAGGTTTTAATTATGTGTGAGGGTCAAGGCTTGGATCCAGTATGTTGATTTCCAGCAGTTGCAGTGGCACAGGCAGGTTGTTGAGCTGTGATCTTGGTGGCTGGTGACAGCTTTGTCAGTCTTACCACCCATGGATGTTTCAGTAGCGCTGTGTAGGAGGTACCAAAGAAAACCCCAAGCCCTGGCCACGTGGGGACTTCACTAAGCTGGTGGGGTTTTTTTGCTCAAGGTAAATCCTGTAAATAACTTCTCATTCTGACAGTTTCTTGTGATAGAAATCTCAGTTCTGGTGTTTGCCTTGAGCTTCATTATGCTTTTAAGGAGAGCTGAAGGTTGGAGAACATGGGACTCGTGGAATAGAAGCATGTTAATTGCTGAGCTGCATTTATGTGAGGCAGGTTTTTTTTTCTCCGAAATGAGAAAATACTATTGCCATCTGCTGCCTTTGCATAGAGAAGGGCTCTTTCTGGGCTGTAACCACAGAGACTGAATTAGCAGGTGCGTGGGTTCACTGGTGTTTGTCAGATCTCTTCTGTCTTGAGTTGTCATTGACAAGTACCCAGCTCTCTGCTGGTCCTCCAGAGAGGTATTCATCATGGTTTTTAACTTATAGGCTATCTTTTTTTCTGATTCCTTACCGTCTCTGCTATCAGATTGTAGCTGGAGTTAGATTAAATCATTATTATTTTAATCTGGGATCAAGATACAAACCTTTTCAATGGTTTCAGAGTGCCTGTAGATGCCTCGCCTGGTTTGATGTCATTTCTTCTCTGGGCCCATAAGATATGCAAACTTGCTGATTTTCATACTGTGCTCATGAAGATTTTTTAACATGTTCTGCTGCTCAAGATGCTGGAATTTCAGGGTGGTTGTTTTTACATTACAGTGACCCCCAACTGTTTTCTCTACATCATGTTATTTTAAGATGCTTTTTGGCAGGCGTTTCAACTCCAACAAAGTCCTGTTGTAGGGGACCCACAGAATTATCCTCTGCTTTGGCTGACTTGGTGGATTTAAATTGATAGGGGCAGTATAAGCTGCATCTCCAGGCCGGTTTGTCTTCCTGGGGGAGAGGAGATCATGGCCCATCGCGGGCTGGAGCTCCCGGGGTTTGGTTTCGTGTCCCGACAGGGAGATGCCCAGCCCTGGCCCCAGCCCGGGGCCGCCCGCCGGCTCCTC
>NW_010306629.1:0-225 GCF_000700745.2 Antrostomus carolinensis | reverse complement strand
GCGCCCCCGGCCCGGCCCCCGGCCGGGGGCCCCCCGCCGGCTCCTCTCTCTGGGGCTGTCTCGCCGCCTCTTCCCGCTGTAACGACAAAGGCGAAGGAGCGGGTGGCTTCCCGAGAGGCGGTCCCGCTGCCGGGCGGGAGCGGGGCGGACCTGCCCTCCCGGGGCTGGGCAGCGGCAGCGGGGCGGCGGGGCCCTCCCTGCCCGGCTCCCCCCCATCCCAACCCC
>NW_010306628.1:0-207 GCF_000700745.2 Antrostomus carolinensis | reverse complement strand
ACCCCCCAAACCCGCTCCATTGTGCAAGCACATCCCCTTGTGCTTAAACAATGCGACATGGAAAAGAGGGTTCTGTATCCGCCGGGCCCAGGCACGTTCTAAGAGTTTAAAATAGGAAATAAAGGAGAGTTGAGGCGTCAAATCGTTAAAATACGGTAAACAAAAGTCAGTTACAGGCCACGGGGAGGGAAGTTTGTACCCTCGACC
>NW_010306627.1:0-923 GCF_000700745.2 Antrostomus carolinensis | reverse complement strand
CAAAAAAACCCCCCAAAAAACAAACAAAAAACACCCAGAAAAACACCCAGAAAAAAAACCCAGAAAAAACACCCAGAAAAAAAACCCCAGAAAAACAGAAAAAAACCAGGAAAAAAAAAACAGAAAAAAACCATAAAAAAACCCAGAAAAAAAAAACCAGAAATAAAACAGAAAAAAAAAAAGAAAAGAGGGGAAAAAAAGAAAAAAGAGAGAGAGCTAGAAACTTGATGTTCTATATGACCCAAATCTCAGTGTTGCAGTTGGGTTTTTAAGTGCTGTCAGGTTGCTTGGGAAACAAAAACAACAACAACAACAAAACCAAGACATTAAGGAAAGGAAATGTTATTTTCCAAAACCAAAGTTATTGCACATAAAAAAACAAAACCAAAACCAACCCTGCCACCCGGGAACGTGGCAGCTCCTTTGAAATGTTTGCTTGTTTGCTTGTCTCCCAGAGCAAAACAGTCAGGGAATTGTTTGCAGCATTGCAAAAATATTTAGACTGACCCAAATCCCTGTGTTTTTGCAGCTGAAGGGTCCCCATTCCCCCCACCCCAACCCAGGGGGGGCACAGGTGGGTGCTCAGCTTGGCTTTTGGTGCTGCTTCATTGCTTGTTCTTGGTTTATTTTTATATTATTTTTTTTTTTCCATTATAGACATTATTAAAAAAAATAAACTTTACAATAATACATTTTTAAGTTGTCATTGCCATTTGAGCAGGTTTTTTTTAAAAAAAAAAATAAAATAAAATAAAGGGGGGAAAAAAAAAGGAAGTTTAAAAAGCCACACTGTAGATGTCTATGGTTATGTATATACATACATATATGTAGGTATAGGAGAAGGCTATATACATACACTATATATGTATATATAAAATGAAATAAAATGAACAAATAAAATGAAATAAAATGAAAAAATAAAA
>NW_010306626.1:0-2205 GCF_000700745.2 Antrostomus carolinensis | reverse complement strand
GGTCCCTGCCCGGTCCCGTGGCTCTGCCGGTCCGTGCTGCGGCTGGACACTGAATCAAGAAATTAATTTTCCTGTGTTATCAAAAGAAATTGGCTGCGTTTTGTCTCCGTGTCAACTTCTCAGTCTTCGTGGTTCTACAAACCCAGCGTAATTTAACCACGAAGTGAAAGAGGATTTTTGCCGAGTGACAAGAAATGACAATAAATATTTACTCAGGGATCGCCTAAATTTAATTGCAGGAGGAAAACAGAAGCAATGCTGCTCGTTATATTTCATCTGCTTGGTCCTGCTGGCGCTGTGTGTGGAGCTGTGAAAGCAAATCATAGAGTCACAGACTGGTTTGGGTTGGAAGGGACCTTAAAGCTCATCCAGTCCCAACCCCCCTGCCAGCAGCAGGGACACCTTCCACTAGACCAGGTTGCTCAAAGCCTCATCCAGCCTGGCCAAGAACACTTCCAGGGAGGAGCAGCCACAGCTTCTCTGGCCAACCTGTTCCAGTGTCTGACCACCCTCACAGTGAAGAACTTCTTCCTAATATCTCATCTAAACCTCCCCTCTTTCAGCTTAAACCCATTTCCCCTTGTTTTGTCATTAACTGCCCTTATGAAAAGTCCTTCCCCAGCTTTCTTGTAGCCCCTTCAGGTACTGGGAGGCCACTAGAAGGTCTCCCCAGAGCCTTCTCTTCTCCAGGCTGAACAGCCCCAACTCTCTCAGCCTGTCCTCACAGCAGAGCTGCTCCAGCCCTCGCATCATCCTCGTGGCCTCCTCTGGACTCATTCTAACTGGTCCATGTCTTTCTTATATTGGGGGCTCCAGAACTGGACACAGTAATGGGAAATATATATTTAAGATAATAAGTTAATAAAGGAAACAAGTCTTTTTGTGGGTATAAAATCGATTGTGATCACTAAATTTGTGGTTTGTCGCTAACGAGAGGTGAGTACTGAAGCATCATCTGGTGTAAAAATGTGAATGTTTGGCAACAGGGTCCCGGGATGTCACCCCTGCAAAGTCATCGAGGGGACAAAGATGGGTCCTTCAGGCACCAGATGTGAACAGAAAATTTTTAAGAAAAGGAAGAAAAATGGTATTTGGAGCCAGGCCTCATCCGAGTAATGCCCTGGGCAGCTGGGGTGAGGCTGAACACGTGGAGAACGTCCCCTCCCAAACCATCTGGGTGACAAAAAGCCACCCTCACCCAACAGCATCTCCTGAGCCAAGAGAGGAAAAACCACCCACACCACCCCAAAGAGCTGGATAAGCAGAAAATCTTCAATATAATCTTATTTCAAACAGCGATTGGGCCAGGAAAGGGTGGGAGGCTGGTTTTGGGGGGGGGGAACTGGGAAGAACTGGGTGAGGTGATCAGAAAGGGAAGGAGTGGGCGCCTGTGTGAGAGGATCAGATAAAACTGCTTTTAAAATGAAAAAAAATAAAAAATAAAAAAAAAAGCTAATTTTAAATTTTAAACCACATCTTGAAATGAATAAGAAGGGAAAAGAACCGAGCGCAGCCTCGTTTGATGTGGGTGTGCTTTATTAAAGCTTTATTAATTAGAGCTTCATTAAATCTTGTCTGCAAAGAGCCATCGCCGAGGCTTGTTCTTTTATAACAGACTCCGGGGAAGGGGAATTAAAGTGATAAAAATGGAATTAAAGGGGTTTTTTAATTGAGGTTTTTGATAAATTTGACTCTGCCCACTGAACTCGCTGTGGCAGGAGTCACAGAATCACAAAATCAAGAACACACGCAGGAAAAACCCACTCGGAATTCTACACTCAAAGGTTGAGATGTTGATAAAAACCTGCTAAAAATTGGGGGAAAAAAATAGTTAAAAATTGAATTTAATAACTGTGGGCTGTTAACTGTGGGCTGTGTAGAATGTTAGAAATAAAGGTGCTTTCTCGCACCCGCGCGGGTTTTTACAACTTGTAGCAGCGTGGGAGCTGTGACGGTGATAGTATTGAATATGAGGAGAGGAATCACGCGTGGAAGGATGTGGAAAGATGTGGAAAAAACCCCCAAAACCACGAAATAAATGAAAAATTAAAAACACGAGGGGGCACCCGGATTTGAACCAGGGACCTCTTGATCTGCAGTCAAATGCTCTACCACTGAGCTATACCCCCGCTTGCCGCCGTGGGTGCCGGGCACTTGGTTATTGTCACACCCACGCGTGTGCAGTTCCCGTTCCACGCAAGGACG
>NW_010306625.1:0-2301 GCF_000700745.2 Antrostomus carolinensis | reverse complement strand
GGAAAAATAGAGAGAGGGGAGAAGGGGAGGAAAAAAAATAGAGAGAGGGGAGAAGGGGAGGGGGAAAGTGCAGCAAAGGGGATGAAGGGGAATGAAACAGGTCCAGCAGCAATTCTGCCGTCTCTTCCCAGCATCTCCCAGCCCCATGGGTTGGTATAAGGATGGGAAATAAAGAGGGAGAAAATAACAATATAACACAGACTGGCAAAAGCAGCTTTAGCAGACAGAGTAGATGGGGAGATGCTTTGGGCACAAGAGGTAGAAGGTCTCCTGGAGAAATTAAATCACACCTATACCTGCTAACCTGCCCTTCTTTTCCCTGCACAGCCTAAAATTGGGGTCTGCAGCACCCCTGGGGAGGCAAAGATCCAGCCCTGGAGCTGGGAAGCTCCAGCATTGGAAAGACATTCCCACCTCATCCCCTCTCAGAGCTTGGAAGAAGGAAAAAATGTCCTGAAAAGCCAAATTATGATGCAACGGAGTGGGAGGTCAATGAAGGACACAAAGATAATAACAAAAAAGGATGGTTGTTCTGTAGAAAAAGAGGTTTTTATCTCAAAATACTGTTCCTTTGTCGCTCTGTGTCATTTCAATTCATTTGGTAGCAGGTCCCCAGTACACCCAGTCCCACACCAGTGTCCTGCCATTCAATACATCAACTTCGCAGCTATTTTAGAGGGGAAAAAAAACCCCCACACCAGCCTAATTTCACTTAAGTCCTAAATGAGCACATCATACCATAACATCTCCATTAGCCAGCTTACAAATCCCTCCAAACTATCCCATTAATTACTCTTTCCTTTTTTCTTTCCCCCTCATTTATAGAGCCCCGTGACTTTTCTGCAGCAAGCCCACCCCATCACTTTGCTTTCCAGCCCCTTTCACTCCCATTAACAAAACGAATTAAGCTCTTAACAGCAGCCCTAAAAGGCACGACCAGTTCCCATCCATCCATTCCCTGGGATGTTTAATATTTAGAAGCAGCCTAAATTGGCAGAAAAATGCAGCATTTGCCTCCTTTGCAGCCCAATTCAAGTTTTTATTTAAATAAAATTAAATTAAATAAAATTGGAGGTCAGATGGAATTTTCTTTCCTTGCCTTGGGATGAGCTTTGGGGAACACTCAGTTTTGCTCCACTGAACTTGCCCCAGCACTGGTGTTTCACCCATGTTCAAAATGGTGGAAATGGGGTAAAAAAGGGGCTGATTTTCATTTTTTTTCCCAAAAAAACTGGAGGTTTTTGCATGTGTTGCAAGTGTGAGTTGGTGGAATGCAGCACAATAGGCACACGGGAGGCAGCAGCCAAAGGGACACGATGCAGCATTTGCCACCTCCCAGATAAATGTCCTAATTACAGGACCCACTAATTAAACTACTTCATGGGACAGAGGAAGAACAAAGTAGAGCAGAGTCCAAAAAAACAGGACACTGGTGTCATGATGAGGACCCCCAAAAGCAGGTCTGGACGTCAAACGTGCCCTCAGAGATGTGTCCCCCATTCCAGGTGCCTCAGCCGATGTATTTATCCCTCAGATAAATGTGAATTTAACCTCAGAAAAGCTCCAAACCAGGAGCAGCTCAAGTAGATGACGTGAATCCATCCTTGGTGGGACACACAGCCAGCAAAAAAAACCCATCTCAGCAAGGAAAGCCCATGAGATAAAGTCAAAACCTTCTTTTCTCAAACCCACCTTCTCCAAAAGACCTTACAAAGCACAAACCTCACCCGTGCCAAAAGACTTCACAAAAAAAACCCCCAATCTCCTTCCTAAAAATCATTATCTCCAAAAAAACCTGAATTTAAATCATATGAGGAACCTACCGTGCTTCCCTGGGTGCAGGAGGTGAAGAGCTCCAAGACAAGTCCCCACTTTCCTTCTCCAAAATCATCATCTCCAGGATCTCAGCTCCTCCATCCACAAGCCCACAACTGGGCAAATCAAACTGGTGAGGAATACGACCAGTAAAACTAATTTTTTTTACCTTAATTTTAAGGAATAATTAAAAAAAAAGACTAAAGAGATCAGCAACAAGAGTCCAAAGAGCTTCTCCAACCCAGGAACCTTCACAGGCACCACCCAGTCCTAACAAGCTACAGGTGATGCCCCACCTGAAGCTAATTAGCTCCTGCCTCCCTGGCCATATATGGCTGCAGAAATTAAGGGGAAACTGCAAAAAATTAGAGAAAGCTGCAAAAAACAAGGGAAAACTTTAAAAACCAGCTGCTTCTTATCAGGAGCCATCCCCTCCTTTTGAAAATGCCAGCTTTATTAAAAATGAAATGAAATAAAATAAAATAA
>NW_010306624.1:0-712 GCF_000700745.2 Antrostomus carolinensis | reverse complement strand
CCCTGGGCTTTGACATCCCCCCAGGAAGCAACGGTCCCCCCAGCCCCTCTGCTGAGCCCACCCAAGACCTTGGGGACCTGGAGGACGATGTGGCACTGCCCGAGGAGCTGTTCCTCCAGGAGTTCCTTGGGCTCGGTGAGGGCTCCCTGGATGCGCTGGGCATCAGCCAGGAGGGTCCCAGCAGCGGCCCAAGGCCTGGGGACTGTGGGGACAGCAGTGCAGCCTTTCCCTCCTGCGACTTCTCCTGGCTGGAGCTGCCCGAGGAGCCCGTCTAAAGCGCAGCCCCAGCAAGGGAGATCCAGAGCTGCTTGTTTGGGGATCAGGAGACTAAAAGACCTGAGAGCACTGGGCCAGGGAGGGAACCGTGGAGGGACACGGGCAGGGACCTGCCACCGTCCCAGCCTGCCCGGGCCAAGAAGAGGGGGCTGAAGCGGGGGAAGAAGAGGGGGAAGAAGCCAATGCAATTTATTAAGATATAGGTGAGCAAAAGCAGCGCTGGGCGGCTGGGGAGTCTCCGCTCCAACAACGGGTCGCAAATTGGGTAAGTTAAGCAGTCCTTTTTTATACTCCTTTTTTCAGGGGGGGTGATGGTGGCTGTTGCTTATCTGTCATGAACAGCTGGCGTCCTTGGAACTTGCGGACGTGCGGAACGTGTCGTGTTGGTTCTTCAGACACACACCCCCCAGCTTCTTTTCTTGCGTTGTGCTTGCAT
>NW_010306623.1:0-4560 GCF_000700745.2 Antrostomus carolinensis | reverse complement strand
TGGCTGCCAGCTAAGTTAAACTATCACACTCAGTCTTGTTATTTCACCTACTTTTTTTTGAGTCAGTGGTATGATTTGGGTAGAGGGTCCATGAGCCGGTGGTTATGGTTCCCCCTGCTGGAATTACCTTTCCCCTAATTTCTTCAGTAGTTCTTCCTGTTTTAGCAAACCTAAGCAGTTCTTTACAGGTTGCTGGCAAAGCTAACATTTCATCATTTTATGCTTCTTCTTCTAGACAGATGCTCCCTGCTTATCAAATAGAGGCACATTGTTTAAGACCTTAGTTCCACAATTTCCATAGGTCTAGTAGGTTTAACTTTTAGTATTTCAACATCAAACATGCATGGGATCATTTAAAGAGGAGGAATGAAAATTGGAGTCTAAGGCAATTTTTCCTGCCTAAAAATGTTTCTGCAGTTTAATTTTGTTACTTATCACTTTCTGTTTATCTTAGTGATTTATATTGTTTCCCATAACCATAGTATCTTGGTGCTTTCTAAGTAGAATTAATAGTAGTGATGTTCTCTAGTCAACTTCTGGCTCTTGCCTTTTTAGGATAAACCTCTTATTGAAGTATGGGGTTTCTCTTTTCTTTCTTTCTTTAGTCTTCTAGTCTTGGGCTGAAAGTAGGGTAGGGAGAAAATATTTGTGTACTTTCTGCTACTGTAGAGTGCCTTCAAAAAGGACAGTTTTGTAGTATTTTTTAGAAATAATTAGATTTCTTTTATCCCTTTAAAATCCTCTGAAAGATCATGCTGAGCTCAAATCCCACAACTGGAAATGTTTTGTTTCCAACTGTAAAAAGTTTCACGCAGAGCTTTGTGATCTGTATTGTTCAAGAGGTGTGGAAATTTCTAATATTCACAGATAATAATCTTTAATGTATCACAAATTTGAGCTTTGGAGATCACAATCTAGGACTTGAACTGGAATCTAAAAATCACAGGGCAATATAGTCGGAGGTGTCACTTTCACCTAAATCATGGAGGAAGCAAGCAGCTGCATCCTGTACCAGTTGGAGTCATTGTCATCAGCTTCACATCGTGTGAATTACAGTAATCTGTTCTGGAGATGACAGATACACAGCTGAGCATGCACTTTTATTAACTGTGAGTTGGAAGTGAGGGAAGATTAATTTTTTCATGCCCTTTCAGGTTAGTTCATAGTAGCATGGTGAGTGGCAGGGTAGGTGTACTCAGGTGCTGGAGGAAAGGGCAGGAATATTAAGAAAAGAGTGCAAGATGTAGGGAGTCTAGCTGAGGGAGGGAACAGAGAATAGCTGAGTGCTCTTGCTAGTAATTCCTGATTTCATGTCATTGTTTAAGAAGGACAGCGTGCCAGTTTTTATAGTGAGGTGCTAAACCTTTCTTGTGAGCACTGTAATACAAATGATTTCTGGCTACTTAAGCTTGGTGGGGAGGCAGTTATAGCTGAAAATTCCAAGTGTTGTATATTACCCTTTCCACTCCCATCACTTCACTTTCTTACACTGAGGCTGAATCATTTTATTTTCACTCAAGGGAGATCCTCTTTTAGGTTTTTTTTAATATCTGAGTATTGCATCATTGATGACTGTTCGCAGCATATTATGGCCTGCTGAGGCCTTAGCATCTTGTGATCTCTTCCATGAAGAAGCAAAACAATTCACTAGATATAGCCACAACAGGTGATGTCGCCAGAAGAACACCGTTTATCCAGTACTGCCTTGAATACTGCTGAAAAAATTAGAGATAGTGTTAGTGTTGGGCTGCTTACCATTGCTATTTTGGGATTATTTTGCCTAAATTCTTGCATACTACTTGATGTTTATTGCTGCAGTTATGCTAAGACCCTGAAAGTAACATAGTGCTAAAACAAATGAGGGAAAAATAATTTCTTTTCAGCTGTAATTCTAAATTTCTACAGTGATGGAATCCTTGTATGAAAGGGAACATAAATGTCAGCTAGCTTTCTGGAACAGATTTTCCACACAAACATGTAAATATCTAGAATTCAAATAGAAGTTCCTTCTTGCCATGTGTTGTTGCTGTTGCTTAAAAAAGTAATTGTTAACTGTTTAAGGAAAAATATGCAGGATACTTAAAAATTAGGAAATTATCATTAAAAGCCATGAGGTAGTTCTTGCATTTGATACAAGATATATAGTCTGCAGTCTCTTGTGGAGCAAGATTTTATGTTTAGTTTGTAGTAGATATGAAGTGTTCTCTTAGCTTGTCATTACTTAATTAAAACTTCATGGCACATTCTCTCAGGAGAGAATAAATCTGTATACCAAAAGTCATATAAACCAGAATTACTGCAAGTATGACTGAAGTAGTAGAGCAAAAAGGCAATAAAGAAAAATTCTTCTTTGAAGGTTTTTCATTACAGTTGTACTTTATCTCCTCTAGGCTTTCTTCCAAATTCCTTTCAGATATTTCTGGCTTCCTTTTCCCTGATGTCCTCTTACATTACAGTTACTAATGTTCCTGGATCTGAGGTGAAGGTAGATTTACTTCAAGTCGGCTACTGTTGTTTCCTAGTCATCCCATAGTGAAGCTGCCAAGTGATGCTTTGTTTACTCCTTTTGTATCTGTGCTCTCATACATTGGCTGAACATTTGTTTTCCATGCTGTGTGCTAGCCCATCTAGTCTTGGGAGAATGAGGCTGCAAGTCTTCATCTTAGTTTAATAATTAATAATAATAAATTACTATTATTTATTTAATTAATTAATTAAAAAAAAAAAAAAATCTTATATTGCATTCCCAGTTCCTGTGCCTTGCAAAGGACAGAGGCCAGAGACTCGACACACTTGCATGGTGATCCTGGCAACTGATCATAGTGTTTAGAAGCCTGCATAGTGCTCTCAGAAGCCATTGGCTAGCGCTGCATTAAGAAAAACACAAGAACTAACAGTGTTCTTTTAAACCACAAAATGCACACATAAGTGGGGCTGCAGTTAAATCTGTTATGAAAAACAGTCTTTTTAGGATAAATGGAATTTTACAATTAAATTCAAGATTCATGTACAGACATGGCTGTGTTGCTGAACCAGGCATTACAGTTTTTGGAGGGGTTTGTTTTAGTTTGGTTTGGTTTTGTTTTTTTCTCCCTTCTAATTTTTGATGGTCAAAGCTTAAAGCTTTGTAATTCCTTTACTTCTTCACAATTCTGCATGTGTCAGATTTGCATGTGGTTTAACTGAACGGAGATATTTCTCATTTCACAGCCTGTACTGGAAGGAGGAATATTGTACAAAAACAGAACAGAGATGGGTTAGTAAGAACAATGATGTTTTCCAAACTAGTTTTGCTAATGTGTGTACTAATGCTTTGCCAGGTGTCAGATAGTTGTCACCAGTGAAAACACACAGTTACAAGTGGGCATGGAAAAGTTGCTGGGTTTTCTTTTTCTTTAGGCTGCATGTTCACCTACATGCAAAACTGTCTGCTTTCTGCTTGCACTGTATTTCTTGAGAACAGTAGTTCACTGTCGTTGGATTTTAGCTCTGGTTTTGAACTATCGGAGTTTGATATATGGAACTTGCAAAGCACACAAGTAAAAATATCAATGTATACGTATTTCAGCTTTAAAAACTACTAACCTTATCTTCTTGTGTTGCTTTTTGAAGTATAGTAGAAGCTACATAACAGGAATAATTGATGATTTTTTACTTTGATGATCTTTAACTTACTATGTTAGGCTTGACTGAAATTAAATGTGTATATATAGCAAGTAACTGAACATAGTTGAACTGGCTTTTAAGTGTTATGGGAATGGGAAGATTTCAAGGAATGTCCTCTGTAACTTTAATTCAAGAAAATTCTGAACAGTTGAGCTATTCATGTGTGTGTAAGTGTGAACCTTCACTGTTGGACCATGTTTTTCCCAACATTTTTCCCATATCCTTGCATTTTACCTCCACCAGTGAGACTGTGGTTCTGTGGCACAGAGGCCTTCATTCAGCTACTGTGTTCAGGTGAGCAGGGCATTGTTTCTCAGGGACAGGAGAATAAGGTTTTCTCTGATCATATTTTCTGTGCTGTCTGGCTGGAGCCTTCTCAGCACAGTTCCATTCCTACCAGGTCCTGCCTATGAGTGTTTAAGATGTGTTCTACATCTGTTGATATGTGAAGTGCTGATATGCATTATGTTTGATAGATGGAATTTGTTAATGCTGGGTGCATAACCAGCACTGTCTTGCCCTCTTACGAGAGGGCACAAATGCCAGATTGTCCATGACTGTATTTCATCATCTTCTTACTGCCTGTGGCAGCAATATGGAACCCACCAAGAGTCTGAGCTGCCATTTCTAGTGAGCTTTACTTTTTTGTTTCATAATTACTGAAGATAACTGTCTTCACTTTTATTGTAGCTGTTTATTATGCTTTAACAAATACTTTGCTAGGTGCCTGTTCAGTGTCAGCACATAAAAATATGCAGAACACTTTTAAGATCAATGTCAACTATGACTTTAGTGCCTGGAACATCAGCACTGATCATGACAAAAATTCTAGCATAGGAATTTCGGTGTGTTTCCTAGCTGCAAAGAGATAAATCCTGTCACAGAATCACAGAA
>NW_010306622.1:0-8245 GCF_000700745.2 Antrostomus carolinensis | reverse complement strand
GGGGGCTGCCCCGCTGGCCTGGAGCTGGGCTGGGTAGGTACCTGTGCCACACAAGATGGTGAGGGGTAGGCCAAGTGTCACCGCAGCCTCAGGAGCCATCAGTGGTACTTCACTCATGTTTCCTCTGTGTATTCATAGATTTTGATTTATTTTATCAAGCAGGTAGAACCTCTGCATCCTTCAGGGCCTTTTTTCCCCCTTTCCAGCAGTTATCGTTACCTCCTTTCCCCTGGGGAGCAGGAGGGGTTCCATCAGCTCCCATCACCGAGGCTGGCTGTTGCCCACACCAGCTGCGTGCCTCTGACTTAATGCTTATACCAGGAGTGTTTTTGTGTCAGTGTTCATCCCTGTAGAGGTAGGTATGTCATTTACCAAGCCACACCTTTATCTTTGTAACAAACCACATCAGTTACAAACTCTTTAATTCTTATCATAAGGCATCTCCAGCCCTTACAGAATGTTGTGAGTTGGAAGAGACCCACAAGGATCATCGAGTCCAACTCCTGTCCCTGCACAGGACAACCCCAACATTCAGACCTTGTGTCTGAGGGCACATGGTGGCCAAATGCTGCTGGCATCTTGTCAGGCTTGGTGCCATGAGCACCTCCCTGGGGAGCCTGTTCCAGTGCTCCACCACCCTCTGCCTCAGGAACCTTTTCCTCACAGCCAACCTCACCCTCTCCTGCCACATCTTCCTGCCATTTCTCCTGGTCCTGTCATTGGTCACCAGAGAGAAGATCAGCACCTGCCCCTCCTCTTCCCCTTGTGAGGAAGTTCTAGACCATGATGAGATCTCCTCTCAGTCTCCTCCAGGCTGAACAAACCAAGTGACTTCAGCCTTATATTACAGTTTTCTGTCCCTCCCCTTTTCCAGTTTTTGCAGCACTGCAATTCAGCAAATAGAGATTCAGGTGCTGTGTTCTCTGTATCCAGGAGAAGTAATGGCTCCAGTATATCCCTAGGTGTGCCTCCCCTTTGCACAGGGGCAAAGGCTGACTGTAGGCCAGGAGCACACAGCAAGATCCTTTTCTCCCTCTGTGTACCTGTGCATACCTGAGATTGTAGAATCATAGCATGCTTTGGGTTGGAAAAGACCTTAAAGATTATCCAGTTCCAACCCCCTGCTGTGGACAGAGTTGCCAACCCCTAGACCAGGGCCCCATCCAACCTGGCCTTGAATGCCTCCAGGGATGGGGCATCCACAGCTTCTCTGGGCAACCTGTTCCAGTGCCTCACCACCCTCTGCGTGAAAAATTCCCTCCTGATATCTGACCTAAATCTCCCCTCTCTTAGTTTAAAACCATTTCCCCTTGTCCTGTCACTATCTGCCCATGTAAAAAGTCACTCTCCCTCCTGTTTATAAGTCCCTTCAAGTACTGGAAGGCTGCAATGAGCTCTCCCCAGAGCCTTCTCTTCTCCAAGCTAAACAAGCCCAGCTCCCTCAGCCTTTCTTCATGAGATAGGTGCTCCAGCCCTCTGATCTTCCTCGTGTCTCTCCCTGGACCTGCTCCAACAGCTCCGCATCTTGTGTTGGGGGTTCCAGGCTTGGACATAATCCTCCAGATGGGGCCTCACAAGAACAGAGTAGAGGGGGACAATCACCCCCCTCGCCCTGCTGCCCACCCCTCTTGATGCAGCCCGGGATACAGCTTTATGAGCAGTCCCTTTATCCAAACCCAGTTTACCATGTTTTGAAAAACAGCCCTTGTCATCCTGATTGTACCTCCCTGCTGATGTGGATGTTATCTGCAAATTATATTAGAAGTGATTTTGTATTTACTTCCAAATGACTAATGAAGATATTGATTCCCTACATGTGTAGTGTAGCACACATGATCCTGGAGGGATCCCATTAGAAGTAGCCTTATTCAGTAATGATTTATAATGGTTCTAAAAAAGAAATCTATGTGGCCAGTGTTTAATCCATACTTAACTGGTGCTTTATTACCTTGGGTTTTTTTAATTAAAATATTGAGCAGTTCTAAGTAGAAATTCTTCTAAAAGTTTATTACACCTTCCAGAGGAAATTGAATTATTTGTTGTCTTCTCAAAGCATGAAATGAGATTTCTATTTCTCTGACTGGCATTATAAATTCTTTAATCTGAGTCACATACCAACCTTTTTTGGTATTTAGCCAGGAACTGTTCTTACATCTCCTTTTACTACCTATGGTACAACTGTCCTTTCTGAAGACAGATACCAACCTGGTACGTTTTTAGCTTTCTAGAGTTGCCCTAGTATGTCAAGGTTTACCAAAAATGAACATCAACAGACAAGGGGTCTCTGCAGCCAGCTGTTCAGAGCTACTGGGCCACAGTTATCCCGAGAAGACAAGAGCTTCATTGGTTACTAATGGACTGAAATTTATCACATCACTGTTAAGTAATCCATCCACATATCTTCCTGCTGCTTTCCAAACATAGATCATAAATGTTCAGTGAACACTTCTGCGTCGTTATTGATGTTTTAATCATGTCCATCTAGTAATGGGCCTGTACCATTACTAGGGTTTTCTGGGAGTTAGCCTTGCCAGCTATGGATTTCCTTTGATGTGCTTCACTTTCAATAACTACTCTGCTTCTCATAACTTCTTATTTATACCAACATTTTTTTTATTTCCTGCTTTCCTCATTTTGGCTATTTTTTTTTTTTTTCATTTTTAATCACTCTCCAGTCCACTAATAAAACAGGAATTATCAATGTGTTTTCTCTCTTGATTTGGAAATTGTGGATCTTTGATCGCTCAGTGAACTCTTTTTTAAAAGCTTGTAATTGCCATTTTTGGATTTACACCTAAATTTGTCTTCCTGCTTGCACTCTTATTTTCTGATGAGTTGGAAACACTGCTCTTTGAAAGCACCAGAGGTATGTAAAATCAGGTCATGAACACTGCTCCCCAGACAATTTCTTCACTGTGAGGGTGGTCAGACACTGGAACAGGTTGCCCAAGGAAGTTGTGGCTGCTCCTCCCTGGAAGTGTTGAAGGCCAGGCTGGATGAGGCTTTGAGCAACCTGGTCTAGTGGAAGGTGTCCCTGCTGATGGCAGGGGGGTTGGAACTGGATGAGCTTTAAGGTCCCTTCCAATCCAAACCATTCTATGATTCTCTGACAACCACTGAACTGCAGTCCAGAGGTTTTGGTTGTTTTTTTTTTTTACTTACTTCATTATAACAAAGTCCAAAAGAATTTACCTTATGCCAAATGCCAAATGGCTCATGTCATTTTTAGTAACTTCAATGACATTTTATTATTGTACCCATACGGTCTGGTGCTAATATTTTCTTTATTTAGGTAACTCCTCTCCCTTGAGTGTCTACCCATTCATAAGGTTATAAAGATTAATCAAATTCCTTCTGTTTTGCAAGGCAAACCAAGCCAAAGACTTTTATTCTTCCCTTAAACTTTTGGCTCTCTGCTCCCCTCTTCATCTTGCCAACCCTCCCCTGCACCTGTTCCCATTTCAATTAATCTTTCTTGCACAGGGATGTTTTGAACAGTCACGTTGAAGGGTAACTCGAACATATTTAAATGTTAAACTTAACTGTATATACGGACAGTGCAGAAAAAAAACTAGTTCTGTGCCGTGCTTTTTACAGTAGCTTATTTTTTGTCCCAGCAGTTATTCAGGGGGTTTAGAGACAGATGGGCAGTAACCACAGACCCCAGCAAGTTTCAGAACATCAGAATACTTCACCAGTGGACTTGCACGTCTGCCTTTGTGCTGGTTCATGAAGGTTTATCATGCTTAAGGCAAAAAAACCAGTAACAGCCTTGTGCAAGTGTCCCTATCCCACCCATGAGTATTACCTCATTTTCTTGTGTTTCCTCCCACCCCCTGCCCCAGAGCAGCGATCTTCCCATTGCAGCCTTTTATTTTAGGGGGGCTTCAACAGTTTTCAAGAGAGTTCAGACTTCTCCTAGATTCCTTTACCACTGAGGCATGAGGAATAACAGTCAGAATCTAAAAGCTCTTACTTTTCTGTTTTGGAAACATTTCTCTAAGGCACGGGCAATGTTATTCACAAATCCTGAAGACAAACACAGCAATACAGCGGTATAATTTTCTCTCTGTATTAAAAATTTCTGCCAACAAAACCAAACTTCCTGCTTTTTTTGCAAAGCATGACTCACATTCTCCATTCTGTTTTGACTGACTGACATAAGAGATCTATTTCAATCATATGACAATAACTTCAAATCTGACCAGCCGTTTATGTGGAAATCAAAGCCTGTTCTTGCAGGATGGATGGATGTTAATAGGAATGGTGTTTTATGTAACTCCACTGAAGATCTGCCTGCTTTTTCTTGAGTAATTTGCTCTCAGAGCAGCAAGGCACAGCAGAGAAAGCCCAGCATGCCACCTCGTGGCTGCCCTCTACCCAGGGCGGTTCGTAATCCCCTGCAAAATGATCATTTTTAGCTTGACTTTTTTCCCCAGGCAAATTCAGACCATCAAAAAAGCTGCGTATGTTGTAATTAGTACACCAGCACCCCCGCTGATGTCTTTTCACGAGCAGAATAAAACCAAGTGATTCTTCATCCAACAGATCAAACCAGAGACAAGCAGTGAAGTAAGTGTTAAGCAGAAGAAATGTCACTGAACTGGAATTTGCAGGATAGAAAATGAGGTAGCAAGAATGTAATTGCTGGGACATGACAGGCTTGGAGAGCCACTGCCAACCAGAAGGAGAGTTTATCTGGAAAGATGAGTTTAGAAGTGCTCCATCTTCCACTTGGTTTCTCCAGTGTGTTGGTGAAGTTTTATCTTCATAGGTCTTGTTGCTTTTTAACTGTTTCATGCCTTAGCAAATGAGAGAGACATACAGGTAATTGGATAAATGCAGCAGACACCTCGAGCGTGCTGTGCCTTCACTGGCTGTCACTCGGGTTAGCAAGCGCTTTTGCAACAGGTTTAAGCTGGGCTTAGTCTCCCATAAAAGATGGTCCTACAGCCTTCCCACTCTCAACTGATTGATCTTGCTGCCTTCCTCAAGAAAAGAAAACTGACCTTGATTTTGTTGGTTACTTTACCTTTCCAAAAAAACCCACCATCTCTCTGCCAACACATGGAAGTAGCAGGAAAACTTGGCAAGCGATGGACCAGAGCGTGGAAATGCTCCTTTTTTGTGGAGAGTGCTGCCTCAGACCAGAGCAGCTTAAGCCAGTCCCAGAACTCCCCTTCAGAGAGATGTTGTAAGTCAGGTTTGGCTGAGCCAGTTCAACCTCACTCACCTGGCAGGAAGAAACTACTTTTTTTGCCTGTGTGGCAAGGTGAAGCAGCACAGGGTCAGAGGATGGCAGAGCCAGCATAAACTCTGTACCCAGACCGAGAGTGGATTGTGGGTGAAGGGAGTAGAGAGCAGGATCTTCCCTTTTTTGTCAACACCAAGCTGTTATCTCAGACACCATGTAATTTCCTAACATGTAATTTCAGCCTCTTGTCCTGGTTTTGAGCTGGGACAGAGCTGGGTTTCTTTTTAGTAGCTAGAACAGCGCTGTGTTTTGGTTTCAGCTGGGATTTGTTATGAGAGAACCACTGAGAACATCCCAGTGTTTCATTTTTGTCACTGAAAGTGAAGTATTTTGTGTTTTGTTAGTCTACAAGTACAAGATCTGGCGGGGGGGCGGGTGAGGAATATTTAAGTTAATGAGCTAAACTGGCATTTGGCTCTGCCAAGGGGATATTCAATCTCCCGTCCTGTCATGGTCAGTATATTCATGAGGGTCTCTCCCTCTCTTGCTCTCTCTGGCTTTCACTCGGGCTCTGGCTCTCCTGGGATTGCGGTTTCGGTTCGGGATTGTCACTGCTCTGGGATCATTATCTGGGAACGGGCCAGGCTTGGTCAGCAGGTGGTGAGCAATTGTGCTGGGTATCACTCATTTGCATATTTAATTACTATTATTTCTGTCATTACTGTTTCAATATCAGTATTATTTAAAGTTTTATTTTATTTCAATTATTCAATTGTTCTTACCTCAACCTACATGTCTCCTTACCCTTGTCCCCAATTCTCTCTCCTATCCCCTGTGTGAGGGAGTGAGCGAGCAGCTGTGTTTGGCTGCTAGCCCAGCGCTAGCCAAGTGCAACCACCACACCTCTGATGCAGAATTCAGCACCCAGAATCCTGCAGCCACCCTTACCAGCCTGATGGCCCTTCCTACTCCCTGCATCAGGGTGGCTTTTTGGCAGGGTTAACCCCTCGCAGTTACCACCCTATTTGACAAGCAGAATGTCTGCTCAGACAAAGCAGGTTCAAACACCTCCCTCTGTACTGAAGCAGGGAGGAGGTGAGCTGGCTTCTGGGGAGGCTTTGACACGGGACAAACACAGGCTTGTGCAACAGGACTTTGAGCCGTTTGCAAACAGAGCTGGTTGTTGCCAAAACTTAAAAGAAAATCCAGTTCTAAAACATCCAATGCCCTCTTTTTGTGCACAGGCTGGGCTCAGCACACCATAAATGAAAAATCTTCTTGCATTCACTGAAACTGTAACTCACCAGCAGATTCAGATAAATTGCGAACAGAAAGCTGCATTTTTTCCAAGTAAGTGGAAATGTTTGCATTCCTCCGGGCACACGCGCTGCAAGATGTGTTTCAAGCCAAAGCCATCGGCTATTGCTGTGAGGAAGCAAACAGTTTTATCGCCCCGGACTTCATAGAATCACAGAATGGTTAGGATTGGAAGGGACCTTAAAGCTCATCCAGTTCCAACCCCCCTGCCATCAGCAGGGACACCTTCCACTAGACCAGGCTGCTCAAAGCCTCATCCAGCCTGGCCTTAAACACTTCCAGGGAGGGGGCATCTACAACTTCCTTGGGCAACCTGTTCCAGTGTCTGACCACCCTCACAGTGAAGAACTTCTTCCTAATATCTCATCTAAACCTGCCCTCTTTCAGTTTAAACTCATTTCCCCTTGTTTTGTCATTAACTGCCCTTATGAAAAGTCCCTCCCCAGCTTTCTTGTAGGCCCCCTTCAGGTATTGGAAGGCTGCTATAAGACTTAACTTCTGGGCTAACATTTCCCACTCCTATGGGATCTGAGAGATGCCCACATGTAAGGATAGGCTTCCTGAATCACTGTAAAAACCCCATGACTGTTTTCTGTTTCAAGCATCAGTCAAACATTTAGGATAATGAATGGAATAACCCCAAACCCAGTCAGCTGCTCCTTTGGTTTTACCATTAATGGGTCATGGAAGAACACAGTCTGATTCTTTCTGAAATATACATCCCACTAGATGTAGACACTAGTATTTACTGCGTATTTACACTTTAAAATGCGGAACTTGCAGGAAAGATCGTTGCCAGTGAGCAGAAAACGCCAAACGACTGTATAGCAATCACGTGCTGCTGTTAATAGTACATCACCTGCTCTGTACAGAAAGGTGAGGCCCTACTGCACCGATGATAAGCCTGGGCACTGATAATAGAGTCTTTGTTGAAATACCACCCCATTGTTCAAAGACTGGTGTATGGACCCAGGGAAAACAAAAGGAAACGTTTCTAGCCCTTAAAAATCACAGCAGAATCCCAGAGGTTGGCAACAAAACAAGTCAGTCACGCACTAATTTTTTTTTTTTTAAAGCCAACAGTGGCTATTCTGTTGTGCAAATAAAAAAAGATTGTTCTCTATACATTGTGGTCTGACCTTGGAGTGAGTAATAAGGGGTAAATACCTGCAGTTCTCATCCATCTTGGTGGGATTGCAGCCTGGAGAGAAACTGAGATGCCTGTGCATGGTCTTAGTGTGGCACCCAGGATTGAAAATGCTGGTGCAGAAGTACCTGAGGGTTGAGCTGCCTCTCTGATGTTTTTTATAAATGGTTTCAGCAGATGCCAACCCAGGATAGAGGGGGAAAAATAAATCAATTAAAAAAAAGACTCTGTGTCCTCCCTGTCAGGAAACCTCTGTTGGGTTTTATATGGTCCCTCCTACAGGGTGGGATAAGGTCAAGTGAGTGTAGGGCTACAAAGATGATTAAGGGGCTGGAGCATCTTTCTTATTGAGGAAAGACTGAGGGAGCTGGGTCTGTTTAGCCTGGAGAAGATTCAGACGGGACCTTATCAATGTTTATAAATATCTAAAGGGTGGGTGTCAAGAGGATGGGGCCAGACTTTTCAGTGCTGGCCAGCAATAGGACAAGGGGCAATAGGCACAAGCTGGAACACAGGAGGTTCCACCTAAACATGAGGAAAAACTTCTTTACTGTGAGGGTGATGGAGCCCTGGGACAGGCTGCCCAG
>NW_010306621.1:33416-43981 GCF_000700745.2 Antrostomus carolinensis | reverse complement strand
TATTATTATTTGACAAGCTATTTAGATAAATTAATCGTGAGTACTCTGCTGCGTAAAAATCCACCTTTTCTTTAAATAAAAATCTTGAATGGGTTTGAATTTTCACTAGCACTGAAATTCTTCTTGTCTTGTAGCCTGACAGATAGCGCTAATGTAATACAATATTCTGGGATTACAAATAAGCATTCAGCAAGTTTATTTATGTTACCGGAATCAGAGGTGCTTTATAGCTTCATTTAAATATCTGACAAGTACTTTTTTTTTAAGAAACCAGTAATTTATTTACTGGCTTCTAGTAAAAATAATACTCTTTTTAAAAGCTTTCATGTATATTTTCAAATGTAGTGGAAGTCTTTACCTGTTTTTATTAGTATTAGAAGTAATACAAAGTGGGTTTATCAAAAAGCATGGTAATAAACACTGGGTGGAATGAATATATCTTTGTTGTGAGCTGAAATATTTGCATGTTGTTATGGCAGCAGTATCAAACATGCTTAAGAAGGAAACTATTGTTGTTTTAACATTCTTTATGTTAAGTATAATTAGATGAAAACCAGCTCTTGTTCTGAATAATGTTGCTTTCAACAAGCAAGCGAATCCAAACTCAGGTGGGCAAAAAGTGGGGCCTTAATTGGCACTGATTTGCCAATTAGACATAATTGTGATTCAAGGTTTGTTTGGGTTTTTTTCCCACTTCATCACAGGTAGGTATAAACCCAACCAAACTCTGATTTTTGTTGAAATAAAGGTAACTTGTCAGGCTGCCTGCCCGTCAGTTGAGGTTCTAGGCTAAATAATCAGTAACCGTTGAATTTAAATTGACTAACCGCATAGATTTTGGTTGCCAGATCTTTAGCCAGCAACGTATACTCCTTAAAATGTTACTTGACTAACTGCAGCTAATAAATGGCTTAGTTTAAAAGTATGCTTAAATATTAATGTTCAGACTTAATGCTATGGATAACGTTCATATGCCTTGGCAATAAATTCTGTCTTGGAGTCCTTTCTAACAAGCAGTGCTGACCGCTGTCCTTCATTCAGGAAAGGCCAATTAGAAGCATTCATGAGTAAATTCTGCTCTAAGCGTTTCTTGTCCTCCTGTTTTTTTTGATGGCGTGTTGCCTGGTAATATGGCAGTAATGATTTTCTCACCTTTGTAAATAGCTGCATTTATTTCCAGAGCGTTGCTTTGCACCGTAGGAATAGACACAAACTGGCAGAGGTCAGCAGCGCTGCCAACTGGTACGGTTGTGCTTCCTCACTGGTGTGTGCTGGAAGGTCTGGTGCTTAATGTAGGGCAGCAATGCCAGTGAGATAGGACTGTGAACCAAATTTCACAAATACTGGAAATAGCTAAAGGTCTTAGTCAAAATGCAGACAAGTAGAAAAAGCAGAAAATAGTTAGCTCTGATGCTGTTGAAGTGCTCTGTATAGTTTTTAAATATAAAATCTAGAGGGAGGGATGATGTTCACAAAAAGATGCGAGGAGTAAGATACCAAAGTGAGGATTTCTTCTGTAACGTGTCCCAGTCGCTGTGGGGTTGCAGACAGCTCTCTCTTAGCCAGCACTTTTGCTTGCAAAGGATTTGAAGACCATTTTAAGAAGCTTTTGCAAGCCCCTTGGCTTGCAGTGAATCTTCTAAATTCATTTGGCTCTCTGTTTCAAAATACTGCGTTTGTTACTTGTTTGCAAAAATATCAAAGGAGTTTTTCAGGCTAGAATTTTTCACAGCCTGTGAATAGGAGCAAGGGTTGTCTTTCCTCCCCACCTCACATCTCCTAACACACATGTTCCGAAATAGCATCAGCGTGTGCTGTGCTGAAATGCAGCTGTGAACAGTGGGAGGAAGGACACCTCTCCTCTGCCCACCGTGATGTGACCGGAGGTGCCAGTTTCCTTGCCCTGGTCTTTGGTGCCACGTGAGATGGGAGCTTTACTGTCTTGCCAGTGACTTCCTCCACTTCTTGGTTGGTGTAGGCTTGCAGCCTAGGTGAGAAGGCGTCAAACTAAAGGTTTATTGTTCAGACTTTTTTGTGCAATGAATGGTGAAAAAGACCATTGTTGTTATAGATGACAATGTTTCTATTTGTTTCTTTTTTTTTTTTTTAATCTAGGAGATAACATCCAACAATCTGTCAAGGATTAATTAGATTACAATATTTAAGGGCCAGACTTTAGGAATTATAAAATTTGAATTTACTCAAGGATGTGTAATTCTGGCCCCGTTTGTTACATGTGTTTTGATCCAGTTGTTAATTACAGTGCCACCCCTGTGCTATAGGGCACTTCACAGGATAGTTGATAGCTACCCAGTGAGGTCGAGCTGTCATTTCAGCATAATGTGCCCATCTGGAACAGAGATCATTTGTTTAATGTCAACAAGTATTGTTAGAATTTAACTTATTTTAGAACTTGCCTGGGTCTTTAGGTGTTTGAAATGCTTCTGCATTCTTTGCAGATGCAGGGTGTCGAGGGAGTGGTGTTTAGTAGGGAACATGCACAGGAACGGAGATGGCCTAGGCTGAGGTACGCTTCAGCAAGGTTTTTAAGAGGTTTGCTACAGGTTAGGCTGGACTTATGACTCAGCACTCTGTTGCAGCGCTCCCCGAGTGGCAAACTGCAGTATCGCCAAACGCAGGATTAATTCCTCGCAGAACTCCCTAAGTTCCTGCCAGTTGGAAATGCTCTTTCCTGTTCCCAGCATGTGATTTTGCACCTGCACGTATGCAATATGTCACTGTGTAACTTTGCTTTCTGCAAAGGGCACAACAATAAACCAGAATAGCCAGTACTCTCCAGTCCTAATAGTACTGATTCAGACCTGGCGTGAGGCCTGGCAGGGCTGTGGCCAAGCTGTCGCTGGCTCCAGTGGATCCCCTGGGTACATTGGAGCTGTGGTCCAAAGGTGTGGCCAGGGCCCGTATAGATGTGCTCAGTCCAACAGTGTATCTGCAGTGCTGCGAGTGAGGGATTTCGTGTTTAGCCACAGTCCCATGCAGCTTGTGGAACCTGCGTTACTGTGGTTAGCTGGCTACCACTCCCAGGTGAGATATTTGAGCTCCTTCAGGTGACTGTGTAAACTCTAGCCAGATCTGTGCATTGCAGTGTAGGTGTGCAAAACCTCCTGGATCATTTGTTTAATGTCAACAAGTATCAGATACCATGACCAGTTCTTATCAGATACCCAGCCAAGGCTCTTCAGTCCAACAATTCAGTAACGTTGGGGATGTAAGATGAGTCTTTACTGAACCTGGAGTTGTCAGGCCTCAGAAAAGAGGTTAAGGAGTTAGTCGGACATTGCAACTAAACTGTGTAATTACAACCCCATCATGATCTGTCTGCAATGATTGAAGCACTCTGGCACCGAAGGTATTCGGAGGGATTTGACTCCCTGCTCGTTCTGTTCTCTGTTGGATAAATGGGGATTTCTAGTCCCTGCCACTGGAACAGGCTTTGTTTAAGAATGTAAAATACTGACAGTGTTGAGAAGTTGCCTGTTCAGTATAATTAATATGCATCTTTTAAGCTGAAAATTTACATGCTGTTTTGTTTAAACTGTTAGAGTCCTCCTGGTATTTACAGCATAATGGCAGTCAGTACCAAGATTTCTTTACTCTTTGAAGCCTACTGTGCCAATAGCTATCTGCTTTTCTGCTAGAAAATGTACCAGTCCATCCTTCCCTTTGTCTAGCCTGATTTCCAGTAAAATCATTGTTACTGCATTAAATATGAGTAAATTGAATTTGATTATCAAGTTATACACTTAAAAAGAGGACATAATATTTAAATAACAGGCAGACTTCCTAAATCTAAACAAACCTAAGTATGTAGCCCACCTATCAAACAAAAATAGTCATTTTCTGGTGACACTTAAATATTTGCAGTTCATTTTATGCTTGCTATTCTTGCAACTTAACTAAAATCAATAGCTTATTCTATTAAGTGTTCATTATAGTTGTTCCAACTTGCTGCATCTCACTGAATTATTCTAATTTCACGTGCACCGTTAGTTTTATAATTACTTCATAGACTCTTAATTCCACTTTAAAAGAGCAGTGTTTGGAGGAAAAGAACTGGAGATAAAAGCAAGATAGTGATGCATTGTGAGTGTCTCGTGACACATCTCGTTTTTGAAAGGTGGAGTAAGTTGAAGATAGTGCTTCTGTTGAGCTTCCTTCATCTGCTGCTGCCCTGTGCACTAGGGACATGCCAGTAACAGCTCCCCAGAGAAAGGGGGAGGAATTGTATGTGTGGGGGCTAACAGAAATTTGAAACTTTGACTAGAACAGTTAAAGAGCCAAATAACAATTATTTGAGATGTGTGAAGCAGTCAAGGAGGTTTAGCTGCATTTTCTATTAAATTTAATTAATGTATTTAGGTCTCCTAAGACTATTTCCAAAAATCTCACCATCTGCTTGAAGGCTTTGGCCAATATGATTTATGGGTTAAGGGCTTTTGAATAATTTTGTACTGCATAGATTTTAAGAATTGCAGTTGAAGTAACAAGCATTAATGGATTCAAAATATTACTATTTCAAGGAAGGTCCTAATGCATGATAAAATCAGCATGAGCAACTGTTTTTTGACAGTTACTTCTCTTATTTTTGTGTGATTTTGTGGTTTTAATATGATTGACTGCTTGCCTGTATTGTGAGGAATGGGACATATACATTCATAATTTCCCATTCCTTGGGAATCTCATGTTTGTGCATGAATTTTCAGCTCACTTTGAGCTATGGAACCATTGCAATGACACGTGAAAAAGTTTATCAAGTTTGTTATTTAAAGCTCATCAGGGTGATGAGCCAGTCTAATTTGGTTAATGGGGTGTAGCCTCTATTCATCATTTTAGAAAATAGATCTGATAACAAATTATATTGAAAATACATACATAAACATAAGGTTAGGGGTGGCTGTCTTGAGTCCTAGGAGCGTGGCTACCACATCAAAATAAAGACACATGTAACGTGTCAGAGTGGGTGCAGGTTCACACAGATGCTTATCAGTAAGTTGTATTTATCAGCTGCTACCCTGCGTGTCATGTGCAATGTCTTATCACTCGTGAAAGAGGAGTATGGAGTAGAAATTTGCACAGGAGTTTTTGATATCTTCTTCTCATTGGAAATTAAATTAGTGCCTTTTTTTCCCTAATTTCACAGGTTTTAGAAATTAAAAACTTATCAGTAGTCATGCAGTGCTTTGTTTCTTTTAAAATAGATTATCTGACTTTGAATACAAGACTGAATTTTGTTTAATTGCACTCTAATTTGGAATTAGGATTGTAAAAATTAGAGTACAAACCTTTAAATAGATTGTCAGATCTGTTTTGAAACTCAACTGGAAAAAAGGCATCATCACCATAGCGAATGATCCAACTTCATGAGCTCAGGTCAGCTTACATCTATGAACAAATACCCAATTTTAAAAGAAGTTTAATTGGTTGTAAGCACCCAGCCGTGGAAGGTATTGATTGCATCAAATGAATTTTGAATCAAATGAGCAACTTCTACGTATGTTATAATGCACATTTGGTAGAAACCTGGGTGACCAAGCGTTTGTCTTGTTTCTTTCTTTTAGAGTGCCTCTAAACATAGCTTCCTGCTTTAGCTGGAGACAATGCAGGAATCAAATGACCCTTGCTAATTCTGCCCACATCTTGCAGTCACACTCATTTTCTACTATCTTGTTACCATATTGGTCTTACGTTTGTTCCCTGCAGGGAACAACTAATAACTACTGAATGCATTTCATAGTTGGTACAACAACAGCCTTTACTCTTTCTGTCAGTGTAGTTGGTTGGCTTTGAGAGCTTTATTGATGATGTTTGCAACAGTTTTGTTTGTGGTAACAGCTGTTGTTCCAGACTTAAATTTCATATTTTTATTTGCAGGGAATGTGATCTTTAACATTTATCATCATGCTGCTGGTTTTTTTCCCTCCAAGTAAATGCTCAGTGATTCAAGTGAGAATCTGGTTAAGTCAGGAGCTCTCTCAGTTAGAACTCCTCTTTCTCCTCTCTGAATGAGGGACTCTGACTCTGGTGTGATGGTTCCTATCACAAGTAACACTGAAGCTTCCTTTCCTTGTCTCCCTGTGCAATGGCCAGAGGCAGAAAGGAAGCCTATTTTACATACATATATTCATATTTAAGGACCATTTTATCTAAACTAGAGGCCAGACTCATGCCCAGTCTGTTACTCTGGTGTTTAACCCAATATTTATCCAATATATAAATCCTTTCGTACCTGCTTTGTAGACTGAGATGTGTTTAGAGACATATGGGACATTTTCTGATATGCCTGGGATGTTGTTGAGTTTAAAACTTGGCCTGCTAGGCACCCTTTCATAGAGAGGGATTTGTGCCATCAGTCTGGAACAGCTGTCACAATCTTGCCATCATTGAAAATGTATGCAAAGTGAATCGCTGTTTCCATGTTTAATTCAGTGCAGGATTAAAATGCACATGGATTGAAGTGATTTGGGTGTTTACACTAGCAAGACAATCCAGACTGAGAGTTGACTGAGTCTATCCTTCCTGTATTATAACTGTTCTGAAAATTGCTTACTTCAACTGTAACTCTTTGGGCCTCAAAAACATTGGTACAAATTGAGTACTGCTGCTGCCTGCAATACTTTATCCCACATTATTATAAATACTTCATGAAAATAATCTCTTTACTGAACTATTTCAGTGTCTAGTTCTCTGAGCTGTAAATGAAGTCCCTCATTCCACGGTGCTATGGATTAAAGATTTTATCATTCTAAATTTAATCCTGTTTCCTTGGTTGGTTTCCACAAGGGGTTGAAAAAATAGAGAAGGAGGAGGTTTGTCTGGTGATCCAGTTACTTATGATGCAAATTATAAAATCATGTAGGTGTGGGGCTCACTGTGGAGCCAAACCTTATGTTTTTGCAAACAATTTTGAAGACCTAATTCAAGGTAGTTGTGCTTGTAGAAGGCATGTCAGATGACTGTGTAATTCTTTAAGAAATTTTTTTTAAATTGTACTTTTTTGTTTTTGCTATGACTGTGCCTTTTCATCCAACCAGTGACTTCATCCTTACTGGTGCTTCTGATGTTTCTCACAAGCAGCCCAGTTCTCCTGTGTGCAGTTTCATGTTTGGACTGCCACTGTTGCCTGTTTATATTCGCAACTGCTACTTCTTGTGATATGTGAATTAACAATATATTTTACATCTTCTCAAATTATTTGCATGCATAATTTCTTCTGGTTTGCAGTGGCTCTTCTTCTGGTCTTCCTGCATTTTTACCGAACTATGATCAAAGGTGTAATGGCAGTAAGGTTTGTTTTTCAATAACTATTTTTACAGTATGCTTACGAGTGTCATACAGCGGTGCAGATAATGCTTACAGGAGTTTAGCTTTGGAAAATGCAGCTTCACATTTGTGTCTTGATGTTTGCCAGACAGTATAAGCTGTCAGGTGTTCTTTTTTCCTTTGGTTTTGAAAGCACAGTTAATAGACTAGTTTTCAAGTGGCTTCCCAGAAATGTTTCTTGCTAAATTCAGGGTTCCTTCCTTATTTGTAGCTATAATTAATTTCTTACTGCCTATTTATTTTTTTTTAACTTACTTGAAAAGCAGCTACTTGTTGTGCATCCCAGAATCTCTTAATTTTGCTTGTTTCTTCTGGTACTTGCAATTTATGCAGTTTTGTACTTAAAATATTTACTCAGTTGCTATTTAAGTTACACATCAGATTTGTCTGTTTAAAGAATAAATAGGAGCATAAAATTAGAGTAGTTAAGTTGCTCCTTCCCTGCCATTTTAATGTGCATCTGAAATGTAAATTAATGATGAAATTAGACCAGAAAAAAATTACTTCACAAGAAGTACATAAAAAAATGTAGTTTGGGATGGTGATTAAAATCACAATGCTTCTTCCAGGGAGAGACTTTACACTGGCTTCAGTCTTTAGCAGTGTTTTTCCCAGGGAAGCTTGCACATCAGGCCATCACTGTGCTAGCTGAGCTCTCTGCTGCTGCATCCCCACTTCTCCCTGGTGGCCAGTGCTTTGTTTCAGGATCCTTTCAGTACCCACCCAGCCAACCCACGGGTGAGCCTTCCACCCACATAGAATAAGTAGGTGCCTTTCAGTAGGTCTTGCCACGTCATGATTATTGAAAGAGATGTAGCTACTATTCCACTATCAAAAGAGAGTATATCACTATTTTCTGAGTTGTTTTCATACTGCGAGAGGGTTGATCCATGTGATATTTGTGAGTGGAGTGAACAAAGTAATACGATATGTTTGGCATTCGGTCCTGAAAGGATAGGAAAGCACAGTTGAAACAGAGATGCACCACTAAAAGCTAGCCAGCTCTGCTATCAGTCTCTTGTTTATGCAATTGTGTGCAGAAAACTACTTTAAGTTTAGGATGTAGAGAAAATATTCATGTTGTTGCTGAAGATTGCTCTAAGTAATGTTTGGGTGTAATAAAACCCTGAAGATATCAGTTGGAAACAACAAATGACACTGGTACCAAAATTATTTGAAGGGCATATTCTTACATTTCTCTTGGCAAGCTTATGTGTGGCCTCACAATTCTGAACAGCTGTGAAGTCAAACTGTTAATGATCCTCTGAGGAATAAGAGGTGACAAAAATGACATACTAGTAGATACCCTGAAAATAGTCTTCAGTCTCATATTTGTTTTTTTCTCTCCTTTTTTTTTTTTCCCCATTAAACATGAGGCATGCTCTGGCAAAAATAGTTTGTGCCAAAATAGGCCAGAGAACGACACTGACCCATCCAAATGGAATAACTTACTGCCAGCCTTGGTCCAACTTTTTAGTGTTTGGATGTAATTTTGTTGGTATTCTACATCTTTTTTTTTTTCCCCCTCTTAGATCACTTTATTGATTATGTATTTAAAAAAAAATAAACCACTGTGTCAGCTATTGCATGGGGAGTGATTTGGATGGCACTTCTATTTTTGTAATAGGTTTTTCATCCATGCTTGTACTGCTTGACACAGCAGAAGTGGAAATGACCACTTCCCTCCCATCAGTTTGCTTCAAGGGCTCTTTTTGGTCAGGGTAATCATGATAAGAGTAAAAAGTTGATTCTGCAGGGCGGGGTTTTCTAGCCACTTCCATTTAAAATCTGAGCTGAGATTCAAAGGTTTATATCAGTGGTTTACACTAAGATTAAGAGGGGCCTCAGTTTTTCTTAAAAATAATTACCAAATTTGGGATTGTTGGGTCCTCTCCATGAGTTACTTGTGAAATCAGATGTTTATGCAACACAAGCACTTCTTGTTTCTCTTTCTTCGACATCTTTGATTTCAAAAGTTGCAGATGCTCACTTAATTATGAATGTCTCCAGAGCCAGATGATGATGATGATTAAAACTTGGCATACAGTACTTTTTAAAACACTAATCTCCATGAGATTCTCTGTAATTAGATAAGTATTCTCCTGTCTTCATAGAGAGGAAAACTGTAAGAGTCCAAACCTGCTTCTGTTTTGGAGTTGCTGTCAACTCTTAAGGCTCTTAATAGCAGAAGATCAAGCCCTTGAGTGATTTGTCTAAAGACAAGTAAGATGGTGGGAGAATTTGATTACGTCTTGGGTGTTCTTGATTCACAGGCACCTGGCTGATAGCTCAAGATGTCTTGCTTGACATTTCAGCTTTTTTCATTTTAGTGTTTGTCTTCAAAGGTCATCAACTTTATATATAAATTTTAAAAAGAAGTGTACAGTAAGTCAAGTTCTACGCCTGCTATTGAGCCCTCTTGCTCATCGCTAGTGTTTTTATTTTGAATATCTCTCTATTGCTGATGGACTCCCCCAAAAATAAAACGGGAGGAAATAACATGAAATCACTTGGCTGGTACTGTCAGAGGCATAGTAAAGGAACTGAGAAACAATCCGGATATGATGATAAGAAAAGCTGAAATGTGCAGCAGGAGAGATGACTGTGTTCTCGGGTGGTGGTTGTTCTCTCGGTGGTGCTAATACACTCTCACTCAGGATCTGCAGTAGGTTTGTACATGCTGGAGTAGCATGAGGTGCATCCCCAGTTGGAGGGGCTGACCAGGCTGGTGGGGAGGCACTTCAGGCCGTGGGAGCAGGAGCCAGCGTGGTGTGTGTGATGGGGAAGGGAGCCTGAATTACCACGTTCAGCCCCCACCCTCTCCACTCGTACATGCAGTGTGGATCTTTCACTGAATGAAATACTGCTCCATGTGGACGCCTACTAGTCAGGACACGTCAATGTGTAGGATTTGGGCTCTTGAGAGTAGCCATAAACCAATTTAAATTTTCCATTTACTGCTTTCCACATCTCCCTTATTAAAGATTTCTTGGTTACCTTTCTATGGCTGATTAATGTCAGGTGATTAATGACTTTCATCTGACCCATCGATGGGATTAAACCATGGTGAAATACGTCCTTCCCCTCCTATTGTTGCATTCTGCTGCTTTCCACAAAGGAAGTACAAAGGCTCGTCTCACTAGAAGCTCTGCCTGTTTCCAGTTACCTTGCTTTTGGATACGTGTCTGTGGTGCTGAGTTGGAGTGGCAAATATTGATGTTTAG
>NW_010306621.1:23361-33406 GCF_000700745.2 Antrostomus carolinensis | reverse complement strand
TGCATCTAAAATATTCTGGGAATAACACAGGCAGCTTGATGAGAATTTATTCTTAGTCTTGTTACTCAATGATTGCCAGACCCAACCATGATTGTATGAAATGCTGCTGCAGTGTGTTTACTCTGAGAAGCACCAGTTCAGTGAATTTTTTTTAGGAGGTGCCTGGCTTTAAGCAGATGATAATTTGCATTAAGATTTAATCACAAAAAAATTAGGCATGTGCCTTAATTACTTTCAACAGCTATGCCAGCTCTACAAGGAAAAGTGTGACTGCAGAGTGTGTGCCTAGACGTGCTCGCTTTAACCTTCTAAATATGAGACCTCGTTGCCTTAATTTGGCAGAATGCTGTGCAGAGAGATGCAGTTTCCCTGATGCCAGTGTCTGAGTGCTGCTTCATCTGCCTGAAAACTGATTCTTCTTTTTCTCTTCCCCACTGCCTCCTCCCTCACTCCCTGACTTGTCAGGGGATTAATTTTCAGCCCCGGCAGCTCCCAGCTCAGCTCTCGGCGCAGCCGGATGAACACTGCAGCTATAGCACAAGCAGTTGGTAGAGATGAGAGGTCAGACCCCCTCCCCTTTCAGCAGTGAGACAGACTGATGCAGGGGTAAAGCAACCCCAGGACTGTAGCCCAGCTAATGGGTGTAGCTGTCTATAAAGATGCAGTAGTATTTGCCTGTACAAATCTGCAGAGGACTTTGCCTCTTTGGTTTGAACGTTCCTGCCCAAGCCTGTTCTATCAAAGCTTTACCTCTGCTCTTGAGCTGACTTCTTCCACATGCCAAATGGTGCTACAGCAGTGTTTTTGCTGCATTGAAAGTACACATATATGAGGATTGTTTATTTGCCATGCTAAAGCACGGAATTTTGGTTAAGGTGAGAATAATCCCGTTAAGATTCAGTACAGGTGATGAGCTATGTAACATGGTTACTGTGAGTAGCGGGTAGCAAGAAACTTACAGCAAGTACTATGGTGACCAAAAAGTTATCAGCCTGGATTTTCTGGTACAATTATGGGCAATTTTTATTGCAATAAGAGTTATTTAAAATTTAAATAGAGTTGACTTCATGTTCTTTTGACCTAATTCTCAGGCTTTTGTATTATTACTAAAATGATCTGGGATATTATAATGCAGTACACTGCAAATGGCACTCTTAGGGAAGATTGATACAGCACTGGTGTTTGAATAGGAAATGGAGCGTGGCAAATTCTGAGATAATGCTGTGATCTTCAGATGGGAAGGGTTGTATGCATAGCTCCTGGGTGGAAAACAGCTGTACGTTGAAACTAACCCTGCTGAAAAGTGACCCTATGAAAAACCATGCCACCTTGGACTATTTGTTGTTGCATGAGTATATGAGATGATGTTTTCTTTTCCTTAAGTAGTACTGCTAGTTTGCATATCGCTAGATATTTAGTTTGCATTAACACAAGTTGACTTTATCTGAACTGGCAGGAAAAAGTCATTGAGCTCTTGTGGAATATTCCAAACTCACCACCAAATTTAATTTGCTACATTCTTCCTTCTAGACAGCTTACTCCCATGACAACCCCATGTCAGATGATGCATGTACAGACTCTGAGTTTCCCATAACTGTGTCCTTGGCATGACATCACTGGCATTTTTTTCATGATCTTCAAAAACACGGGAGAAAAATAGTTTGTGTGGGGTTTTTTATTTGTTTAGTTTTGGTTTGTTATTTAAAAAAAGAAGTGCAAATTGTCATTTGGAAAGCACCCTGCCTTAATATACGTTTCACTTATCTAGAAATACTAAGAGCAATCAAAAATACCTTTTTTTTAACATTATGAAATAAAGATTGTGTTTTTTAAGAGTATGGCTTCAGTAAGAGTCAGTCTTCACTGCAGAGTCAGCTTGTTGCTTTTAACCCATGTACCATCCAGATGCACCAACCCGACTGACTGTAGTTGTGCTTACACCCTAAGGGTGCAGACATTATCCGGGTGTTGCATATACTTGTGTAAATAGTCCATCCACTTGCAGTGAGGACAAAGGCACTGGAAGGAGATGTAGAACACTTTCTCATGCTGTATCTGTGGGTGTCATTGCAGAAGTCCTAATGCCTTGCATTGAAAAATGAAGCTCCAGGATAGATGGGTATTAACAGTCGTATGAGACAACCTTACCTGCAGTGCACAAATCCAGACGTTAGAAATCAAAGGTGTATTCCCAGTACAAAATTAGCTTGTGTTTATCCTTGGATCAGTTCCCCCACATACCCCAACCTCCCTCAGAAATATCTAACCTAGGCTATAATAATCTAACAACAGGCTATCAAGGTTTCATTTCGGCCTGAGCTGGCAGTCCATGAGCCTTGCTCTTAAAAGACAGGCCAACCGAGCTGAAAATATTTCCCTGCTGTGCCCTAATTACCCCCAAGTAATACTTGGTTGTCCATTTCTTTTTTTACACAATTCAAAACAGCTAAATGGTACTTCATTCTGCATTTGTCCACTCTGCACGCAAGTTTGCTGAAAGCAGGCATCAGCCTTCTGGTATAGTTGTGCTGGCTGATCTGTAAAACCTGTAATTTGGAGAAAATATATCTAAAGAAGCTGTTTAAAGTTTATCAGACAGAAAAGAAGAGGAAACATCAAGCAGAGAAGAAGAAATGAATTTGGTCTGCTGAAAGGTTTTGCTGCCAAATATTTTGGTATGATTTATGTTAGCAGTAACTCACTCCATTTGGAAATTATTTTACGCACAGAGTTGTTGTCGTATGACTATTACAAACAGCAGCTCTGTGCTGGGGTGCACAAATCCTGCACGCCTGTATGGATCAGCCAAATAAAAACATGGTACTTCCCACAGGAAATCTGTCCCAGTAAAGCACTATTGAGGGTGCAGTTGCACATGTAGGGCTTTGTGCAGGCGACCCTCCCTCCCTGCTGGAGTGGCTCAAGCTGTAACTTTTTAGTAAAGGCACGTCCTTAATGCTTAGGTGTCAAGTAGTTAGACTTCTCCCAGTTAGAGCTGTGGTGGAGATCTGCTGTCCTTACACACCTAAGTGTTTGCTGGATTTTTCTGCTAGTTTGTCTTGTTTAACAATTCATGGCTTCTTCTGCCCAGTTATTTTCCGTTAGACTTAAAGTCTCTGCATGCAGAACACAGACAAAACTTGACAGCTGTGTTTCATTCTCTTTCACATCTCGGCGTTTCACCAGGCACAGGTTTAGTGAAATCATGGGATCTGAAAATTTTATTGCTTTATTTTTTATTTTGCTATCAGTTGCATAGTAAATGCAAAGCTGGCTTGTTCAGAGTGCAGCCAGAAATGGTGCTACATTGCTGTCTGGTTGGGTTTTTGTGTGTGTGTGATTGTTTTGGGTTTTTTCTCCCTTCTAATTGCCTAAAACAAATTGAATCAAGGGTAAAGGTTGCAAGACTAATATTTTTACAGCTGTATTAAATGTCGTCTTAGGAGACAAATTTGTGTGCTAAATTTGTAGAAAAGGAAGTAAACTGAAATTGTTTTAAGCCAACCATGCTGCAGGAGGAGGGTGGTGGAATGTTGCCTGCTAGTATTTTTATTATTATTATCATTATCATTCACCCTTTTTAAATTTTAGGGCTCTTATTTCTGCAAGGAAACGTTCAATGCTTTTTTTGACCAATTTGCTTTTGCCTCTGAGGACAGATTAAGATATTTTATTCACACATCAAATTAACTACTGTTATGCAGGAGGCAGTTGATTAAAGTGTGGTTATATTTCTTTTAATTTTACTACTTTACCATCTGAGCAAGCACAGCAGTTGCACACTGTCTGATTTATCAGGGTCTTGTAGAAAATCAGTATTTGGCCTCTCCTCTAAGCTACGGGGTTTGGGCAGTTTCAACTAGGTAATGAGCCTGTAAGAAATGGATTTGCCTGCATTGGTGTTGCAGAATTTGACAATGGTTTGATTCTGTCTTTGCTAATATAGAAATCTTTGCCGCTGCTCTCAGTGTCCAAGAATTTTCCTATTTCCACATGGTTATTTCCTGTCTTGGGTGACATAGGCTATTTTATGAAGGTTTCTTCTGGTTTATAATTTCTAGTAGCCAAGGGAATTACTTAACCAAAAACACACCAAAAAAAAAAAAGACTTGTTAGGAAGAGGGATGCACACTGAGTGGTTTCTTGCTGGGTATGGTACAGCATTTCTGAATACCCTTTGGAATCCTGTTCCTGTGGAGGTACAGCTTGCATATGCAGATCAATCTGTAGCAGCCACTTTGTCCTTCCCTTTCTAGTTAATGTGCTGTATTCCCTTATTTGTCATCTATAACATAGGTATATATGGTGTCTCTCTGAAAGCCTGGGCTTGATGTGATTCAGTAGTTAGAATGGAGTAACTGTGATACAGCAGAGAATTTGGCATCATTTGAATGCCATGTTGTGTTGGCACCGTGTAGGAATGATTTCCCTCTTTTTGTTTTGCTGTTAATGATCAACTTCAGCTGTTGCGCTGTGATTGTTGGAGCGTGCTGAGCTTCAGAGCGCTCAGAGGCCTCGCTGCATCCTCAGCTTCGTCTGCGCGATTATCTGTGTGTGCTGGTGGTGGAAATGGAACACGATTACTTTATAAGATTTGTGAACAGAGATTTAGAGCCTGCTTAGCTCCTGCTTGAAAGTACTTTCTGTGTGATTTCAAGTCTGTTTTTGCTCTCCTCCTCCTCAGGTCCTTTCACAGATGTTGTCACTACAAACCTGAAACTCGGCAATCCTACAGAAAGAAATGTGTGCTTCAAAGTTAAGACCACAGCACCACGTAGATACTGTGTAAGGCCTAACAGTGGAATTATTGATGCAGGAACATCAATTAATGTTTCTGGTAAGTCATTCAAACAGTTGATTGAACAGGTGATTGAAAATAACTTCTTCTAATCAATTATTTCTTGGAATGCCTTGCAATCTGAAAGTATTTTGTTGAATGTTTGTAAAAGCAAGAGGTTGTGATTTCCTGGAGAAGCAGCCGTTTCATATATATTTATTTCCCTTATTCCTGTCTAGCAGTAATAGATTTGTTTTTACATCTTGTGTGGGGAGGGGCAGGGAGAAATACCTAAATGGTTTATATAGTTCAATAACAGCCTTGGGCAGCCTCTCCACATCAGCCCTGCCCTCCCTGTGGGATTATTTTTGTACAGTTAGTTTTTTGCGAGCTTAACTTTCTGAAACAGCTCACCGCAGGGTCAAACAAGTGCTTGGACAGGCATGTTGAGGTAAGAATAAAACTGCTTGGACTGCAGCCACGCAGGTTTAGACTGATGTAAGCTGTTGCTGAACTACCTAATATAGCCAAAAATGGAAACATTTACTTCCAAACCATGCTTGTTTTGTGTTCCTTGAAGTTGCAATATGCTTTGGTGTTAGAAATACCAAGTGACTAAATCTTTGCTGTTCTACAGGAAAAGTTAGTGATTTTCTCTGAGTCAGTAGCTCTTGACTTGCCTGAGTTTGGTAATGGAAAAGCAAAGCAGCTTACTTTGAAAGTATAAGAAGTTGAGTATTTTCCATGAACAATGTCTGTGTGTTATTAACTTGCTGATGATACATGCTTGAAAGCAATGTATTTTCTCAATGACTTCTCCAATCCATGTTTTTAATAAAGAATTCTATCAAAGCATTTAGTAGTGGCATTCTGCATGAATAAAGTCTGACTTTTTAGTTAAGAAAATGATTTCTATAAACATGAGTATTTGTTTTTCTATTTTAATAAATTCTAATATTGGTATGATAAGAAAAATTACTTACTGCTAAATTATATGGTTTGGCCTTAGTCTCTTACCAAACTTTTCTAGCCTGGAATAAAAAGCTAAAGCTACTGCTTTTTACTTGAAAAAAAATCAAAATGTAAAAATCAAGCCTTCAAGTTTTTACTTAATGAAGTGTAAAATATTTAAACACCTCACTTTTGAAGAGCTTACTTCAACAAAATAAAAATTGATCCCAAAAATACTTTGCACTGTAACATTTAAGAGACTCTAATCCTGTAAGTCTTCTTGTGCATGCCTACATTTGCACAGTCATTGATCTGTTGTCTTTGGGATTTCTATTGTGTCAAATTGAGCGTGTGTATGATCGCAGAATTGTGCCTCGCTTGCAGTTAAACTCTGGGGAATGTCACAGTGAGGAGATAATCAGTGCAATGTGGCACTGATTAGCTGCAGGTGGGGCAGGCAAAGCACTTCTGCTTCAGGAGGAGGCTAGCATGTATCCAGTAAGCTCTGAAATGACTAATGTGTAACTGAAAAAGCTCTCTAGAGAGAAATTGAGATTTTTAAAATTCGGGACGATTCCCAAGTAAAGCTGTCTGTCTTCTCTACTAGCTGCAGGCAAGCTTATTAAATGCGTAGAAATTAATAAAGAGATAATGAAAATTAGCATGGTTTCTAGCTACAAATTATCTTCATACTATAAAGATGTGGATGCTTTTCATCTTCCAGATAAACTTTCAAAATTAAAAGCCTGCTTCCTTTGCTGGCACATACCATGCTTTTTTAAAATGTCATCTTCATCTCAACATTCAGTGTTTTCTTAAACTTCTGCTTACAATGACCTTTCACTCTGCCTTGAGCAGAATATAGTATGGGCAAGTGTTGTATGAACTGTCTTATGTTATGCTACCAGCATGCCTACATCTTGCTTTTCCAGCCTGACTCTTCCCAGTGGCGTACCAGATGGAGTATGGATCTAGTCCAAGACTTGACTTAAAGTGTCCCATTATGAGAGGTTGCTGTGCTGACTCTAAGCTATGCTTTGCTCTTGCTTACATAGCTTTGAAAAAATTCCCTTTTCTGATAACTTTATTTATAGTGATTTGTGATTCAGTTAGTTTTGAAAATGACTATAGTATATTTAATCACAAGCTCGCGTTTGTGTTCACCATATTTTCACAGTGGTAACTTTGTAATAATAAATAATGATCCTAAATTGCCAGTCCTTACATTAACATTATATTTTAAAATGCAAGTAGTACACATTCACTGTTTGTTAGGTAATATATTAAGGTAGATTTATAGGTAAATGTGTTACAGAATCCTGAGGTTATAAATGTTAATTCATTATTTCCTAAAACACTTTAAATTGAAGCTGCCTTTATCATGTGCTGTGATTGAATTTCTCTTTAATAGAGCTGTAGGTATTGCACTCCTGGTAGCTCCTTTAGAGCATGCATGGGACCTGATTTTGGACTTGAAGATGGCAGTGTCTTTGGTTCTGATTTAGTTCTGATTAGCAGAAGGGTTCTTCTGGATAGGAGGAACAAAGTGGGGACTTTCATTAACTTACAGAACAGATTGTTTTAAAACCCACAGAATGGGGGGAGATGCATTTAACCTTTGCTTTGGGAAGTAACATTGCTTAAGAACAGAGGACTGATTTTGGAGTTAATGAAGTGAAAAATAAATAGTATTTGTTTCTTTGCCTCTGAATCAGTTATTTTTCAGTCATGTAATTCAAGTCTTGCACAGGGCATGCACAAAAATAGGACTTGAATTTCTCCAAACCCAGTGAAAATACTACTGATCAGAAATTATTAGAATATAGTTAATTCAGTAATAACTTCTGGACCTTTAAACTAATTGGGCTGTATTTACTATATGTGATCTGTTCTCTTGAGAATTGCTGACCACAGCTGCTTGGTACCACTGCATTGGTACTGCACCTTGTCTCTCCAAAAAATCAGTGCCTAAGTATAGTGGCATAAAGCTCTGGAACAATTTGTACTTTTCTCAGAATGTGACTGACTGAAGGTGAGTTTGGGGCAGCTGTGTCTTCCCTGGGCTGTGCTAACTGGGTGCCTTTCTTAAGCTCCTGTGAAACTGTCTGTCCTGTTTTGATGAAAGTGTATGAGAAGATGTTCTTTCCTAAGACAAGAGGCAGCAATCAGAACATAATTCCACTTTATTTCATACTAGTATGATGGCTAATGTAAAATGCTAGAAAAGTAAAGCTTGCTTTATTCTCTTGGGGTGTCAGTACTGACTTCCTGTGCCATAGCACAGCTTTTCTTAAATACCTGCATTTAAATCCCTGTCAGCATGCGCCGCTTGCTGCGATGTCAGGTTTGTAGCCTGTGTTTTCACCTGTTATATAATGGTGTGTAATTTTAACAGCTGAGTTTATATAACTGTCGGGAAGTGTGTGTGTGTGTGCACTGTCATCTGATTCCATTGCATTTGGTCTGAAATACTTTGAAAAGAAGGGTGTTTGCACACATTCCATTGATGTTTTATTTCAACAAAGATATCTGATGTTGTGGCTTCCAAGAGGTTGAAATCTAAATAAAAGGCATGAATGAATTACAAAGGAAAAGTGAAAAAAATATAAGCAGATGCTGATGAGTCTGCAGATAGGTGTCTAACAGGGGGAGAGAGGAGGTACAGATGGTACCATCTGTGCACAGTGTCCTGCTGAAGAGAGCAGTCTGATCATAAAATGGGGAGAAGCTGACGCCATCCTTAGGCTGCTGTCGAGTATCCTTGGGGGGGATTTTTTTAGTCTTTTGTAAACTTGCCTGACTTTGAAAAGGCAGTTTGCATTCCTTCAGGAGGATGCTTCTGCAGCTGCTCTTCTCTTCAGTCGCAGTGGGTCTGCTCCTTTCACCAGGTCCCATCCACCGCTGCAGCCCCCAACTCTCCTGAGGCAACATCACTGCTGCATGCTATTCCCCCAGGCAACCCAGGGCTAGGTGGTGACTGCCAGCTTCTGCTTTGGCTTTGTCTGCTTGCTTTAGAAGAATCTATCTTGATCTTCACAGATTCAAGATTTTTAAGTATTATTGAAATACTTACAGAAAGAACTACATAAACATGGAACAAATATGAAGTGGTGCGGTGGATTCTGCCTGTTTCTATAGATGTGAGTGTCCTTTGCTCTCCTCTAGCAGAGCTGATCAAATTGCACAGTGATCTTGAGGTTTGCCCCTGTATCTGGTTGGGGTATTTTATGTAAAGGTGGCAGAAGTGTGGTAGATTTGATTTATCCTGACCATAAAGAATTTCATGCAGTGCCATTTGGGAAAATTACCAATAAAGCTAGAAAAGAAAAATAGATTCTCAGACTATTGAATGGACTACTTAAAAAGTAAACAGTGATATGGTGGATGGAAATGTAATTGCAGGAAGTTACTAGTGACATTTCTTGAGAATGATTCTTGGTACTAATCTTGTTTAATGCTTTTATAAGCAATTCTAGCACAAAAAGAGTACACAAAAAAACCCTGATAACGATGTAAAGTTGGGAGGCTGAAGATATGTAGCAAAACTGGTGTCCTTGAAGGCTACACCGAGAGAGACAGAGGATGAGTTTCATCAGAAAAACTGCAAAATCGTGTACTTAGAGAATAAAATACTCCTGCTGCAGTCGCAGGCTGGTTAAGTGAAGGGGGCTGGATGATATGACCGAGATGCTGACATGATGTGGCTGTGAATAAGAAAAATGTAGTATGTGCAGACACTGGGTAATGGGAGAGATAAATGTTGTTAACCAAAGCACTAGTAAAAGTTCCTGGCTGTATAATTAGAGTAGCTCAGATGGAGGAGTTCAAGCCAGAGCAGGTGCAGAGAATGAATGAGGAGCCTGGCCCAGTGAGAACCCACCGAGTCTGGCTTACTTAGTTTACCAGAAGGCCAAGTGTTACTGTGATTGATGTCTTGGAGTGCACCAGAAGTAAATGACTCTTCCCCTTCTTTGATATTTAAGCAGAAGGGCAGTATTGGTCCAGGACCAAGTAAACAGGCCATTAATAAATTTACATGGAAACTAGAGGAAGGTTGCTGACTAGCTGAGCAGGGAGACTTTCCTATTTCTTCTGCTCTTGGAAGGAAGTGCTGGATTTTAGCAGGCTTTAGGGGTAGAGTTTTGCCTCCTTCATGTTCCTTTCTTCAAATTCTCTCTGTCCTTGAGAAGGCAGGTTTACTCTAGGAAAACCAGAAGAGTTTAATGCTTCTGACATTGTTATTAATCACCAGTGAACTGTTCTAGGGAAAGGAAAGAGCGTATTAGGTAGTCACCACCTTTCCTTCGCTATCTACAG
>NW_010306621.1:15303-23338 GCF_000700745.2 Antrostomus carolinensis | reverse complement strand
TGTGTGAGAACTGGTATCCATTGCTTTGGAAACACTTCAGAACAGGATGTACATAAGGTCAGTCCTTCATGTTTGAATTTTGAGAGAGACAGTGGGCTAAGGAATATAACTTGTGTTACTGCTCATTCCATCGATCTCTCGATGACTTTGCAGTTTTTCTTGTGATAGAATACTTCTGGTGCTTTAGCTGTAGGGACATCAGTTTAGAAAGTGGTTGAAATACATGTCTCTGCCTAATGGATGCTGGTGCTAATAAACTTGAAAATCATGTTAATAATTTTGTTTCTTAAGACTCTGGCTTCTGATGAAAGCTAGTCAGGAACTTTTGACCAGATGAGCTGGCTGATTTCATAAGGCATTTTGTAGAAATAGATGCTTTTCACATAGTCCTTGCATAAGGTATGGAATTTCCAGTCAAAACAAAGGAACCACATCCAGAATAGTAAATTCTCCAGCAATTAGTGCAGTTCCATGGGACTGATCTTTCACAGAAACCCCCAACAGTATGTGAATAAACGTTGAAATGGTTTGGTTTCCTCTTGAACAGAGTACATATTTCTGAGCTTCCCATCTGGCTTACAAGACATTTGCTGAATAATTTGTGTCAATATGGCTTTCATGTATTGATCTAAAAATACAAGTGCTAACAGTGTTTGTACTGTCAAGCCCTCTCTAGCTGCTTACTCTTAGGATTCAGTGAATGGAATTCCGAATGGCAGTTGTTTGGCGTTTGAGAATGACTTCAGCACTATCACTTGTGAAATAATGGTTTTCAAATGAGCTTAGAGTTGCATTCAACAAAGCAAACTGATAGAGATCTGGAGAAGTTCCATAAACAGTGGATAGTTTTGACTGCCCGTTTGGATCTTAACGCATTATGTAGATTTGAAATAAGTTAGGTGTCTACTACAGGGGAGAAAAACTTAGGCTGCTGCTTTTCAGTGATGTATATAATGCAGTGCTGAAATGTGCTTTCACAGTGCTGTCACTTCTGTTCAGAAAAATAGTTTTTAATGTAGCCTGTTAATTTGCAAACATTTATTTTGGACTACTGTTTGATTACTGCAAGGTGAGCTGAAAATGTATAATAACTTTTAAAGCACCTCATCTGAGAGAATTTGCTGTCTTCTCTTCTGGCTTTAAAAGGCATGTGGTTGTTGATGACCATGGATCGTGTGTGTAATAAAGATGGCACAGCCATAACATATCCTGCTCATTCAAGGAGACAAATTGGATTGACTTGCCTTCATTTGCAGTAAATGGGACCTGTGGATATAACTTTTATATGACAAACCCCTGCAATTAGTGTATATGAATTTGGGCACATAATGCTAATAGCACTAGTACTTGAAAGCAATCCTAATTCTTGAACTGCTTCTCTTCTTAGTGATTGAATTGAGGGACTGAAGTAGCCTCATGAGTCGTAAAATGTGAATCTTTAAACCTTTCACCATTTTTTCTGTTAGCAGTAATTGCAGTATACGCAAGCTTCATTTTAAATTTGAGGGGGTGGTGGTAGCTTTTTGAAATATCTAATAACATGTTTCTGTAAACTACTCTGCTTGTTTTCACAGAAATTCTGTCTCATGTTGAAGCCAAACCCATGTTTGTTAATGTCACAGTAGCTGAATATCCAGGTGTCATTTGCAAAATGTTCTAGGTGACCAATGTGATTAAAGAATATTCCATGTAAATGAAATACATCTCTCTCTTCAAGTTACTTTAACATGTTAATTCTTTACTCAAAAATAAAAGACATGGGCATTCCTAATACTAAATTTTAAAAAGCCCACACACCCCCCAGACCTGCTGTTCCTTGATCTCTGCCCCCTGCACAGTCACTTTCTGCATAAGTAAATTCTGGAATGTTTGTGATTTTTTTAATAGAGATAAATACAATTCTTGTATACCTTTCAGAGGCCAAGTTTATATAGCAGTTAACCGTAAACTTTGAGCTATAAATTGGTAACAAACTTTCAGTAACTTATTTTTGGAAGAGAAATATTTGTACTTGATAAAACAAATAACATGAGACTCGAACTTCATAGAGGAAATTTCCATCCTGAGACTCGAACCTCGAGGTTTAAAATGTTTGACTTTGCTTCTGTAGCTTTTCTCAGGAACCATGAGCAATACTGTGTGTACAGCTAATCAAAATGCCAACTTTTTATTTCTGCCCCAAGGATGGAGGAAGAAAAAGACGATGCTTTCTTTGAGAATTTTTTCCCTCTGTCCCAGAAGATATGTAAATTATCCTATTTACTATAAATTGCTCTTATTATCTTGCCATAGTTGTGTGTGGAATATTGTACAGTGATCAGCATTTCCAGAATTCTCAGACAAAAATATAGACAGACTGAAGAAGTCTGTTTCTCTTACCTTCTTTTAATTTTTTTAAGTGAGATTCCTCATCTCAGCTGCTGCTTTGGTCCTAATGGACATACATCTTGAAACCATTTCAGTGTTTGTGTTTCTCAAATCTGGTAACTAGATCATCAGTGCATGACTGTGCATCAGAGCAATGTTAATGTGTTTTGGGGTTTTTCTTGCAGTGATGCTACAGCCTTTTGACTATGACCCTAATGAGAAAAGTAAACACAAGTTTATGGTTCAGTCTATGTTTGCTCCACCTGATACTTCAGATATGGAAGCAGTAGTAAGTATTGAAATTAATTAAAATTGATTTATTTCTGATTGTATAATTTTATAAGACCTTTTACTGCATTGCTTAAGGGCTGTTGTCAAACCACACTGGAATGATACTTGAAAGCTTTTCCAGATTTCCATCTCTGTGCATGGCAAGGGGTTTTCTGTTTATTTCAAGCCCCAGAGACTCACACTGAAAGACACAGTTGCTGTCTGTGGTTGCTTCTTTAGAACGCTGCTGTCAGTAACAGGGTACCAAGCCATGAAGCAAATGTTAAGTAGTTGTAATTTTTTTTCAATATATCATTTTTTGGAAAGGCCAACTTGAATTATATATTCTAAGACTATAGAGTATATTTTAAGTCTGTGGCATCTCTTATGTTTTATGCCTCTACTCTCAGTCTTGAGTCTTGCCTAGAACAGGTCCTTTTCCCAGCAAGAACCAGGAGGATGATTTACAAGTATTGTATTTTTCTTTATCCCTACCTGTCTCTTTTGTGGCTTAAGTAAATGGAAGGGCCTCACAGCTCTTCTCCTGTGGATTACAAATGAGAGTAACAAAAACATGTAGGTGCTGAAGCAAAGAAAGATAAAAGATGTGGAAATGAGATGTTAGGCTACATTAAGACAACTTGGAAAGGAACAAGCCAGTATGTCAACTGCTGGCTTTCCTGTAACAGCAAGATCTGCTACTGCAAGAAGACACAAGGAAGCTTTCTCTGGCTTTTGTTAGATTGAGAACAATGCTTAGTGGCTATTGAGGACACAATAAAAAAAAAAAAGGAAAAAAAGCACTTACTCTAAAGTGTGGGGCTTGTGCGTGTGTTTGTATGTATGTGTATTACTTTAAAACATACAAGCCAACCCGAAAAAACTCAGAATACATATAATGGCTTTTTTACAGTAGTCTTTACAGTGCTTATCTTCTTCTGAATAGCTTTTAAAATTTGCAGCACTCTGCAGGGTTAAGAATTTCCCTTCTGAAAGAGATTTATGGAACTATATTTGTTTAATGGCCTCAAAATAAGATCCAGTGGGAAAACAGCAATCTTTCTGCATCACTAGAAAGATAAGCCACTCTGCCTTTCTTTCCAACTCTTTTAATTTTTGAGTTACTTTATACCATGAAAAATGTTATTTTTCTAGCAAATAAATATTTTTAGGACCTAGATGGCCTTTCAGTTTTCCAGAGCTCTCCAAACCAATACTATTTCTTTTCCTATAACACTTGATCAGTTCTCAGTTTTGTTGCCACTGTCCAAATCTCTTCCTATTCTGGATAAACAGGTGAGACAAATTACTGGAGTACTATAAAACTTTCAACACTTCACACGCAGCCAACAAGCTCAAAATAGAATTCTGACTTCAGCCACAGAAGAGCTGAAGTACAATTCAGCTGTTTAGGATGAGTCGAATACTTCTTCAGGTTGGACAGGGGTTGGCCATAATTTGATGCCTACTTGAGATAGCTGAGCAATCCCATGCCAGCAGAAGTACAGTCAAAGTGAGGAGAAGCATGTGAGAACTCCAGGACATAAATGTGGACACTTCTTGCTGTATATCACTACTGTGAATCAGTCTGTTCAGTTCAGGGTTACAGCTGATACTGAGCAAAGATTTATAACTGTTAATCCTTATTAAAAATATTGAAAGGAAAAATTTTTATGGTAGACTCCCTAGTTGAAGAGGAGAGAAGGATAAGAGGGGAAGCGATCTCTTTCTGTGTGTAGCACATCAGTTATTGTTTAGACATTGATGCTGAAAAATAAGGAGATGGAAAACAAGGAGTGGGAAGAACAGTCCTGTAGTCCATACCAGTCAGAAAGGAAACATCATGTGAAATTTGAAAAGCTTGAATAGACTCCATTGAGCGAAGACGTCAGAACTAACATTGTTACTGATGGGGGGTTTTATCATCCTTTCCCTGCCTTTGAATGCACCCTTCTTTTTGTTGTTTTTTGTTTTGTTTTGTTTTAATCCAGGCCCATAGCTCCCCCTATCTATGCTAATTACTCTTACACAACTCTCAGTTCTCTCAGAAAATACTTGTGTAAGGTTCAGACTATCTGGAGTGACTTCTTTCATAGTATCTGGTCTTTCTTTATGGTAACTCCGTTATGTATTTGGTTTAATTTTTCCATCATGTATGTGGTTAATGGTAAATGATAAGCACCTATGGGTTTTTTTCCTAAGATGATGTGATTTGTTTATCTAATACACTGCATTTTCCATCTGCCTTATTATACTAATATGTTTAATATTCAATTAATATTAAATTATTCCAGTGGAAAGAAGCAAAACCGGAAGAACTCATGGATTCGAAACTTAGGTGTGTGTTTGAGCTACCAGCAGAAAATGATAAGCCTGTGAGTATTTTCAGATGCGTATCGAGTTTTTTAACTTAATACCACAGTAATTCATATAAAATGTCATGTTTATACAGACAGCTATATAAGCAAAAGAGAGAACCCTCTGTTTCACTGTCTGGATGGCATCCCCCCTTTGAAATCACTACATAAACTATTTAAAATTTTAGTGATGCTTAATGTAACTAACAGCTAATTTGAACAACATAATTGCAACACGAGCACAAATAAATCTTGTGAAGGGTCACAGGATAAAGAATATCTCAAAAAAAAATGAAAGATATAGATGGTCATAAAGCTCAGAGTTTGTACTGAAGCAGTTATAACTGTCACCAGTCTAAATTTGCTGGTCCAACACTCCCCTTTGCTTCTTTGATACAACACTGATTTTAGCAAGTAAATTGGTAGAAATTTAGTAAGGAGGACACAAATTCAGTTAGGGATTATATTGCAATTGGCAGCTATGATATTGTTAGAGTAATGAATGTATTAATGTCTAATGGAAGTCAAATGTAGAACTGTTAATGGATTGAATAAACTGAAAAATGTTTCCTAGTATGCAGGTAGTGAACAGCTTGTTATAATGTCACTGTTGTTGTCTCACTGTATCTGCTCTACCTGCCATGTGCTCTTCTTGGGCTTGAGGGGGGAAAGGTGAGGAGAGCACTAATACTCCATAACTGTGAGCAAATAAGTTCTCGTTCATATTGTGAGGCATGGTCTAAGGATATTTCCTTTTCTATATATGCAGGGACTGAAAAGTCAAGGTCATTCTGTCTGCATTTACTGCTGCTGATCTGGTGTTTTCTGTGAAACACAAAGGGGAAGTAAAGGTTACAGAAAGGAAAATGTTTGTGTCTTTTGATACAGGCACGCTTCACGTGTGCTTAGACAACTTTACCTGATTCTCCTCCTAAATATCACGTGTGTGGTGTGGTGTTAATAACTAACCAAAAATCACTCTATCCTTTTTTAACAGCATGATGTAGAAATAAATAAAATTGTATCCACAACTGCAACAAAGACAGATTCCTCTGTAATGTCTAAATCAATAAGTTCTTCTTTGGATGACACTGAAGTTAAGAAAGTAATGGAAGATTATAAGAGGCTTCAAGTAGAAGTTCAGAGGTTACGGGAGGAGAATAAACAGTTTAAGGTAAAGATACTTCTTTGTTTTTCGGATTCACCCCTTTCCTGAAAAAGAAGCTTCCAACTTAAAGGTTTGGCTACCCAGCCTTGGCACAGTATTTTAATATTGTCTATAAATTAAAAGATAATGTAGATTTCTCTCTATAAACTGAGAAAAAGTGGCTTCCTTTGAAAGGGAGTGTACAAGTCATGCAGTCAGAGAAACTGATTGGATAACAACTCAAAGTAACGAATTCTCGCTCTTTTTTTCTTTTCCCACCCAATTCCCAGTCTGAATTAAGCATTCTCTCTTGGATTTGACCCTGTTCTCTCAAACTGATGGGAGCTTGAGGGCAGTGTTGTGCAAATACTGAGTGTTTCTGTAATTGCATTTACAATGTGCAGTTGAAATGACCAAAGTAAGAGAGATTAATAGGAAATGCTCTTCCTGTCACATCCAGCACATTGCTGTGAAAACAAGTCATTGAGAAGCCTTTATCTGAAAAACTGAAAAACTCTTATTTGTACAGTAGTTTAATTTGTTGCAAATGTCCAGTTTCATAGGTAACAGCACCAATGAAAATTTGGAATTTGTGACTGTTGGAGCCCTCTGAAAGGAACTCTGTCAGCTCTGATGCTGCTTGGCTGGCTGATGCGTGAAGAAATTCTTTAAACTTGTGTAAACCAGCTTTGTTTTGCACATAGAAATAATATAGGTATATAGCTGAGACATGACCTTAACTACTTGTGTTCTTGTTTTGCCAGTGTCTCAGAATACTGGAAGTACTATGTGATTTTATTTTCTTTTTTTTGCAAATCAGTCTTGAATAAACACTGTACAGGAGATATCTAGAATTGGGCAGATGTCTTACAGTAACATCTTAAAATGGGGAGCTGTTAGGTCCCTTTGTGGAGTGTTAGAAACATCTGTAAAACATCAGAAAACAATGTTAAATTATTTCTAACCACCACGTGCTGTCAGTGTCAGGCCAGGGTCACTGTCAAAAGGAAGTTAAAATAATTAAAATGAAAATGTGTTGTTTCTAGCAGTAAAATTACTGTATAGGTAAACAACATCTTATTGTTTACAAAAGTCAGTTGCCTACATCCAGACTTACAGCAGTAGTGAGGTATCAAGTAGTTTGTGACTTTTAATTAATAATAATAATATTTAAAAAAAGCTTTCCTCCAGAATGTTAGGCACCCCTTGAAATTCAAATGTGAGAAGCACAGACACACACTGAGCCTCTTAAGGCTGCAGTAACTTTTATTACAATTTTATTTCTTGAGTATTTTTTTTTATGTATAGACTAGGGGCTTTCACTTCAGTATTGCACTATAATTCTGTATCACATAAAAAAGCCTAACGCTGTTGCTTCAGCTGTGTACAGGTTAGGTCACAGAAGGCTCACTTTGTCATCTGGAGTGCTGTGTGTGTGGAATGGAGTGTGCTAACACACAGCTGTGCTGCACAACGGTTTAGATCCATATATAGGGAACATCGTCTCCACTTGAAATGTGGTGTTATTATGTTGTTTTATCTGTTGTCTCATGCATCTTTAAATCAAGAGAGCTGTCAAACTCATACCAAGAAAATATCCTAATTATTGCCATTAGTTTCATGTCAAAATGTCAGCATTAATATGATGGGAGATATAGATTTCCCTTCGAACGTTGGTAAAATTTGCTTGTGACATCTAACTAGGGAAATGATGAGTATAATTGCCTTAAAGTTGCATATTTTTCAGGACCTATCTTAGTTATACTGAAAAACATTTTCCCCAACAGCACTGTATTTGCTTACAGAGCAAGAAAAGCATCTTCATGCCATTCCCTCCATCGTTGTTTTTGAAGTTCTGGAGCTGTCTCCAGACTTTGGACAAGTGTTCTTGCAG
>NW_010306621.1:5198-15267 GCF_000700745.2 Antrostomus carolinensis | reverse complement strand
ACTTCCCAGGAGCGTGTGGTTTTTGCTCTGCTAGTCAAGTAGATACAGAATTCCTCTCCTACCTCACTACCCTTTCCTTCTCAGGATTAGAAAATAGAGCTCTAAATCAGCTGTAAATTATCTTTTGCATATTTTATTATGCCCACCTAAAATAAATATGATAAGGGTGAATATTTAAAACCTTTTTTCAGTAGCAATAATCAATGTGTCTTCCTTTAGGAAGAAGATGGACTGCGGATGAGGAAGGCACCCCAAACAAACAACCCAATATCTGCTTCTGCAGCTGCTGTCAAGGACGAAGGGCTCAGCTCCAGACTACTTGCTTTGGTGGTTTTGTTCTTTGTCTTTGGTGTAATTATAGGAAAAATAGCCTTGTAGAGGCAGCATGCTGGAAATTGTAAATTGGTTTGATGGTTCTGCCATATCATTGGATTAAATTTATTCATAACAATGTTTAAAACAACAAAAAAAATTAATGTATGACATCTCACAGGTCTTGCCTTTAAATTACCCCTGCACAAATATTATGTAACATAATCTAGAAAGTTTAAAATGTACAATGACTGAATTGAAAGAGAATATGCTTCAGTGATGAAGAGGGGGAGAAAATAATGATTTAACACTACAATGGAATATTGTATATGTCATTTTAAACATTCTTAGACCCTGGTATATGTTGCTGGATTACCTCTTTTTAAGAAAAAAAAAAAGAAAAAAAAGGAAAAATAGAAAAAACTATTCCTCCACTGCTGGAGCTGGCCCTATTGGATGTTTGGAGCTGAGTTAGGCAGGAGGTATTGATAACTTCTGTAACATACGTTGATCCACCATTCTGCTCATAAATTTAACAGTTTCTGTCAGTGTCTTCAACTCTGTGCAAGTTACCAATTTCTTGGCACTTAAATGAATAGTGAGAAGCTGAAAAGAATTGTATGTGGCAATGCTGAATGTGCTAGGCATCATTAAGAGGCGTATATTGACTGGTATGACGCTCATTTGGAATAAAGGTCAATGCCTTGTTCTCATAAAGGGACCAAGCTACATTGCTGTTGGTTCATTTAGTTGAATTAAAATGTTATTCAGAGATGTTTAATGCATATTTAACTTATTTAATGTATTTCATCTCATGTTTCCTTATTGTCACAAAATTGACTAATACTATATGGTATGAAAAGGCACCTGTTTAAAGCCAGTGACTAGAACTAAAAATTTGCTGCTGTAGTGATACGAGATTCTTCTGCCTCCTGGTGTTTTGGGCACTACACAATTGTTGGGAGTTTTGATCATCTGAGCATTGGAGAAACAGTGGTCAGGAAACTGTTTTTGTATGTAAATAAGTCTATCTAGGGGAAAAAATATTAGTAGTAAACTAGTCCTATGCCGTAAAAAAAAAACCAATCCTGTTTGACTATGTAGCATCTCGAAAAAAGAAAAAAAAAAAAAAAAAGAAAAGAAAAATTAAATAAAGCCCCCAAATTAATGTTTCCTTTGTTACTTTTGTCATGTTCTCACAGCTTTAGAGGGGGGGAGGAAACAGTATTCTCTGTTAACTTAGTTTGTTTAAGGCATAAGGAAACTTGCAACCTTGTTTCAGGATGAATTTTTTTTTTTTCCAGCCTAATTTTTAAAAAATCAATCCAAACAACCCCATCATGAGCCTGATACACATAAGGTTGTTCAAAGTAACCGTGCTGACTGCTGAGGTACAAGGTAACTTCCCATTTTCAGTTCAGTTGGGTTCAGTAGTTAAGACTCTTGATAGCATATTGAAAGTAAGGTTAAGGTAATTTTGTTTCTAAGCGTACTTTTAGTACAAAATACATAAACTCAATGTGTTGTTACATGTAGATTATTTTTTTTTTTCCAGTAGGTGAAATAGCTTTTGAGCAGGTAAATTCCTGTGTATTCTTAGATGGTAGGTCCAAAAACCATTGGTGACAAAAATTTTTGTAATACCTTTCAGGATTAAGAGATGTCTTTTCAAAGTGACTTCTTTCATTCCTTTATTATTCCTGTGATTTCTTGAGAAAGCTGTTTGGGCTGCAGCCTGTCTGCTACATTCATTGACCTTTATATTTGTCCCACTTGTGTCTCAAGGGTTTCCTGCTTTGCAAGTGCAAATAAGTGAAATTTTATGTGAGGTTTAATAAGAAAATAGGAGGGAAAAATCTTAACTGTTGCGTTCAGCTTATGAACACAACTCTGGAAGTACTTCAGGAAGATTCAACAGAAATGAGAGGTGTATCTTTAGCATTTTGAAATGGTAGTGCCCTGTCTGCTCAGGATGGAAGTGACAAAGCTATTAAAGTATGCCTGTCAAGGGCAGGGGAGATGGGAGATGAGCTGCAAAGAATGAAGCAGTGAGTTCAGTGTGACAAATTGGGCAGAACTGGTCAAGAAAAAGATACTTTCTGGGCAGTAGAAGCTAATGAAAACTTTTACATGAAACATTTTAAAGAACCTTTTCAGAAAGACAAGGTTTTAAGTCTAATGTTGCAAAGTTAGTTTTCATGGCTTTGAAGAATGTATTTGAGGAAAACCTTTACTGAAGGGAGACTGAGCTATGCTCAGTATTATTTTTTTTTAAGAGGCTGTAAATATCTTTTATCTCACTAAAAATGTGTTATCAGAAAATCTGAATTCCTGATTTGCTTTTTTTAAAAAAGGATACTAACTTTTTTTGAGAGCCCTTTGTTCTGCTGAAAAACATCCTCAAAAAAGTTTATTGTAAAAGAAAAAAAAAAAAAAAAGCTGTCTTTGCAGGGTAAAGGGGGAGGATCAAAGCTTTAAACTGGTCTCCTGTGAGTAATGCAATAATGTTCCAGGCAAATTTTACACACTGCTAGCTGCCACAGTTGACTTTGCTGGCACAGGCAGCTCCCAGGTGAAGGAGAAAACCAGGAGAATGTCTGTCCTCCTTCCAGTGTTCAGTAGTCATTTCTGAGTGATCTGTGGCAACTTGGAACTTTGAAATAATTTGTGAGCAAAGTTGTTCCTGTTGTTTGCACTCCAGGATTATAAAGAAATCTCAGAAAATGCTCTTGTGCTTTACTAGATGCCTTACAAATGTGTGATCAAGGAGACCAACAAGGAGAGGACCTTAGTTAGTTAAGGATCTGTTGGCAACGACTGTAGGCTGCAGTTAGGGCTGACCCACATCATCAATCCTAAACAAGACTGTTAAATTAACTGCTTATATTTTGTAACTTAACAAAATTCTGAGGTCTTTCCTAACCATTTCTGACAACAGCCTGAACAGACAGTAGCACTGAATTGTCTGGGTAATGCTTTGCTTTTGCTGAGCTTAAAATAAAATCACTGATCGGTGGAATCCTTATTACCTCTCTGTTTGACCAGACCCTTCTTTATATGCAGTAGAAAGAAATCTAAGAATGTTTTTTCTTACAAGGCTTCTAAAAGGCTGGTCTGTAGATAAATTGCAAAAATATATTGGATGGATGTTCTTAAGGCACCTGGATCTTTTGTAAGTTCTTCCTTATGTGATGACACCAGAGCAAATGTTTTCATGACTTATTAATAGAAGGTGAATTATTCTGGAGGGCATTGTATATCTTAGGAAGTTATGCATGAAGCATAGAGTTTCTACATAAGATTATTGTCTGGTATCCTTACATAACACCAGATATTAGAAAACTGAAATTAATACATGATAGTAGAAATCAAGTAATTACTTAATTGAATTATTGTCCTTACTGTTACTTTAAGATGCCCACTTGCACATACATTTGTTGTTAATTTTTGTAGAAGCCAGTAGGCACTGGTTAGATAATCTTTGTTTTGTGGAGCTTTACACTCCTGTCTGCACTCTTTGGGCAAATTTGGTATAAAGAGATATCTAAAATGTCTTGAAGCCTAGTACTGGGAAATGATTGGAAAATGGTGTTTCTGCTATTTTCATGTAGATGTCCACATTTCAAAGCAGATATTCCATGTATGAGATGTCATAACTATTGCTCTGCATTGGCAGTTGTCAGCTGTGAATGCACAACTGGAACAATTGCAGGTGCAAGCCGGGCACCCAGTTTCAAGTTGTTGTTGAACAGCCTTAGGGATTGAAGAGCAAGAGAATACCATGTGAGAGGGACTGGTGTATGATAATGTTATTTTCTAAAAATACAGGATTGTAATAGCTCGGTGGTGGTATTCCATGTTACACTTTTGTCCTGAAATGCTGTTAGTGGGATAAAGTTGGAACCTCACTTTGCAAATCACTATAGAGTTTTTTTTCTCACCAATAAACTATAAAGGGTTTCTATTTGCTACACATGTAAACTTGCAATTCTTATTATAATCTTGAGTTAGCAGCCAGCATATCTATGTAGTGGTGTGCACACAAAAATGGATTGTTAATGTCTTAAGATACCTGATGTTGCAGTTGCCTAATGAAAGAAAACTATGTTATCCCTTTTCTTTAGAAAATGTGTATGACACTTTCATCTCTTAATTGGAACACTTCCTTAATTTTTGGGCACGATAGTGACTTAACTGTAGTATTCTACATTTTTGAAACTATATTTCTCTTGCTCTACATGATGTCCTGAAATGCCATATCCTGAGTTCTTTTTTCTCTGTAAAGTAACTGAGAAAAAAACACAACCAAAAATCGCTCTGTTTGAAATTAAAGAACATGTGAAATAAGCACTCTGAACTTCATGTTTGTTGTGGCTGTGTTACAGCTGCGATAGTACTTCACAGCAGCACTGGAGCAGCTTGGGGTTGGAGAGCAGCTTTTTCATTGTTTGAAAATGGGTTAGCATCCATTACTCAAATCCTCAAGTAAGCAAGTTGAGAAGGGACAGGTGGTGAGTGAATTTCACTGTACATATTTGAGATTTTTTTTTTTTTTTGAGTCAGAAATGCTAATACAAAAAGAAGAAAGTGATCTGTACAGGAGTGAGACTAGTTCAGTACTGTATGTGGAAGTTACTATTCTTTGTAATCAGTTACATGCTTACAAATTTAATTTACTAAGTAGAAAACATTTGTATAAATGCTTACACATTTTAGAAAGAAAAGCAACTACTGAACAAGGCTGCTTGCTCATACAGTTCTCTAGATATACTTAATTAAAAGAGTACAAGGGGATCCAATGCTAGTAGAACTCATATGTTACAGTTAGATAAACAGTGGGATTTACTGTTCAAGCGGGGCAGTGCTGATCCTTTGACCATGTCCAGTTAAGATTTCTTTATATTATGCTGATAGCTTCATGTCTACTCATTGTACTGTTATGAACTTTTATTTTTATTAGCTTCAGAGGACAAAGTAATTGTATTTCCACCTCTCAAGTCTGCTTAACTATAAAATTTGTTTGTTTTATTAATGGGTTGATTTTTTTTTCTACTGGATAAACATAGATTTCTTTTCTTCAAAATAAGACAAGTAAGAGACAACCAGAAATCTCCTACATGTAATATTCTAATGAGCATACACTTGCACACTTCCAAAATGGCATATACCTATCATTTATTCCACCATTTCATGTGACTTCATTTCCTTTTACAGAACTGCTTTCACCTTTGTACTTCAAAGAGTAAAATTTTTTTAAAACTTTACTAAACTTCCATGTAGATCTTTTTGCCTCCCAGTTTGTCCTGAAGCTTCTGCGTGAGTGAAAACTACAAAAAAGGAACGCTGAGTCTACAAGTACAGAAAGAAGGCTGCTTTTCCTTGAAACAAACTTGAACTTTGGATCTTTCCTCCTATGATCTGTCACTAGAAAATGGCCTTTTCCAGATGGCAAAACAAAAGAAGTTAAGAAAACAAATGAATTAAGAAGAATTAATTGAAGCAGCATATTACAAGTTGACATTATACATCTGGTATTTCTGTTTATGTTTCTGCATCAGTACATTTCATTCCTTCATTTCAAAGTGCCTGTGAAGAACTGAAGAACAGCCCGCAGTAAAGTGTTGTTCCCAGTTTAGCTATAGTTCATTTTTTTTTAATCAAATCTTTTACTTCAGTGGATAAACTCATAAGATTAGAAAAGTCTCTTGAACTCCCTCATGTTTGAGTTGGCAACATTCCCACATGCAATTATCCACACACAACTACTTTTAAAAGACTTTTATTAAGGCTGTACAAAGTCAAGCACTCAGAAGTTAGGAAATGGCAAAACCAAGTTTGTGCACTGTTAGTTTGGCCACTTTTTGTGAGTAGGTCACAGTATCTGATCAAGCCTTCAGTGCCTGATCACAAAGTGAGCTAAGGCTGCCCAGAAGGTGTCTAAAACTACCCAACTTTGTTTTCTTGACCTTATATAATCTTAAATTCTCCTAAGATAAGTATAGCTAGGTTTTTTAAAGTTGAACTTACACATATGCCATTTTTTAACCTGCATGTGTGTCAGGATTGAATGCTTCATGTTCTGCGTGTGGAGGCCCGTTCTTGACCTAAGCATCTGATGTAGTGGTGAGTCTGAGCTGAAGCAGCAGGTGGAGGCCACACACAAGTGTGATTGGAGCCAAGAATTTTTACTTGAGTTCTGAGCCCAAAAGAGCGTTTCTGCGAAGGCTGCTGCCTCTCCAGCCCAATTTCTTTCCTGATCTGTTCTGCCTGAGCTGTCAAATGACTCCGTTCCCTCTCTCAGCCCTTTGGTTCAATCCAAGTCATCTTTGTTCTTTCACTCCTCCTTGGCAAAGAAGCCGATGTTCAGCCGAGCGTCTTTAAATGGCTTTTCTTCTCTGCTGCCTATTTTATTTTCCATCTCTGTCTCTTTCTTCTCATTGCCCTTCCACTCTTGATCTTCCCTGCATGCATGTCATGGACTTTAGGCCAAGGGAGCTCTCAGGCTGCACTGGGGCTGCCTGGCAGAGCATTCCCACGACATGTCTAACTCTGGTCCCAGATGCTTTTCCCATCCTAGGGAACCACTCACCTTTCTGCTTCCTCTTTGATCGAATCTGTTCCTTCTTCTTCACTCTGTGACAATGAGTCCTGTCAACCATCTCCTTTCTGTCTCCACCTTTTTTCCTGCTGTTTCAATGCAGCATATGTATCTATAGTAAATAGCAGGCTTTTATATTTAGTGCGGATTGTTTATCAAACCAAGCACAAGCTCAATACTGTTAATATATCCAGAAGTGTTTTAAAACTTTTTTTGTGTGTTTTGTTTCAGTTTAAGAATTGTTTGGGAAATCTAGAAGGCAAAATATGTTCTAAGGCATTTTAAACAGGGGGACATGAAGGTGGCTAATTGGAAGAATAAGTTACTGTTAATTGAGCTGTGAAGAGGAGGTCGGGCCCGTGACTGTGTCCAGCAAACTCGGCTCATGCTTTAAATTTTTGTGCCTGCTAGAGAAGCAGAAAATTGCAGAGGCGACTTGTCTGAGTAGCTTATGATATTAAAGAAGATACAAAAGGCTTTCATGCTCAGACTCAGTGCAGGAAGCTAGTAAATGTATTCAGAGTGTTTGAAAATTACTTTCTCTTTCTTCTTTTTTGGAGTGTTTAAAAATGATTAAACTTTTAGAAAATATTATATAAGAAGTGAATGGAGAAGAGTTTTCCAAGACACATATGCCTGTTACCATTGACTTTCAGCTCAAAAGTGCACGTTAGCTTGTTTTTTCTACACAAATACAGTAAAAAAGTATATATGTGTATTTTCCAGTTGAAAGGAATCCAGTAGTCAGGACTAATGTTTGTTGTCTATATCCTAGACCTGTTTTTCTAATGCAGTGTTAGACATGAAACATGAGGTTACTTGGGTTTGTCTTGTTAATGTCAGATAAAGATAAACGAATTGCAGAACTAGAAGTTGGAATCCTGGTTACATTTTGAGCCAGGCATACAGCCATGCAAAAAGCTAATAAATGTAACTGGTGCTTCAGAAGGGCAGAGCTGATCAAATTTCTGATCAAATATGGTAGCAAAGAAGAAACGAGATGGAAAACTGAATTAGAATTGGCAGTTTTCTAAGTGAAAGTTATTAAATGGCCAAAAACCCAACCATTTTGCAATCAAGAAGGGGTACAGCTTTGGCTAACCGCCCATCTTGTTTCAGTGATGAAATGAAGGGAAAAATTAGATGTAAAGTAATACAAAGCAAATAAGGAAAAGGGAAGCAGACAGCAATCAACTCAAAATGAGAATTATGAAGTGTAGAAAATTAATAAGGGAAGCAATAGCGAAAGGAAAAGAAAAATGAATGAGTTGGAGTGCTTGGAGAGGGTGATAGAGACCTGAAGTTCAGAGGAAATCTTTGCGGTAGGATAAGGACCATTACTAGATGCAGGTGATAAAACCACTAGTGATCATGTAAGAGAAGTAGGAAAGTGATATAATTCATTAGCAATGCTTCATATTAAAGATTAACATTTTTAAATTCAGTAGGTCTAGAAACCTTGTGTCAGTACTTGTAAGGGAGATGCCTGGGGCGATCTCTGACCTGCCAATGACAAGGTTGGCAAACGGGACGGGACAGCCTGGGTGAAGTGCTTAGCGAGCATGAGACCCTCAGGGAAGGGATGAAAGGGGAGATGAGTGTTAATGAAGGTGCATGATGTAAGTAATTTCATTCTGTCTTCGTTTTTTTTCAGTTTTCTTTGGGATTAGAGTGAATTGAGTATATCTGGGCCACTGTAACACTTGGTGTTTTCTGACAATCACACCTCTTAGAAGGTTGTTGAAAGAGAACCGTAATGAAACAAGGATGCTCACAGAAGGGTTCTGCTAGGACCCAACACGATTCAGTGGTTCCAGATCACTGGTGAAGACAGATACAGAATCACTACTGATAAAATGTTAACATGAGAAAAATATCCATACCCAGGGCCAGAGTGAATAAGAGCTCCACATGTTCCCAGTGTAGTCCCAGGGTGAAAGATGAATGACTCAGAAAGTGTTCTTGTTTTTCGTTATCATTAGCAGTGATTATACTCCTGTCTCAGCTGTGAGAGTTGGGAATTTTAGATGCAATTTGGATATTTACATTTTAAAAGAGAAGCTGAGTAATTGGAATGGCTGCAAAAAAGGATTCAGAAATTACTGGTGCAGTGTGAAAATGCATTAGAGAAGGCGAGAGAGAAAACTCAGTTGGCTGAGCTTATCTACCAGAATTGAAAATGTCTTGATTACAGTGCACAAGTACCTTCACGGGGAGAAAATACCGAACACTGCAGCTCTCTGATCTTAAAGAGAGCAACACAACAAGAATCACTGACTGGCAATCAAAGCCAGGCAAATTCAAATTGGAAAAAGACACAAAATCTTAAGAGAGTAACTGTGTAATTTAGGAATGTTTCTCCAAAAACTGTGAACAGAACAATAAAAGTTATGATATTTATGCAAAGAGCTTTTTCATGGCTTTTTTTTTCTTTCAGAAGTGTACTTAAAGGAGCGGAAACAGAGGACAAAGAGGCTCCTGATGAGGCTTTCACAGGGAAGTTTAGTCAGCGTAGCCCGTGCATCATGCAGAGTTGTGGAGCTGTGTCTGAGCGTCCAGCGCTGCTGGAGCCGAGTGGTTGTTGTTGACCTGCTACGGGAGGTGGTGGGAGCCTTTTCAAGTGTTCGTTGCATACGTGGCATAAGTATGTGATGTTGTCTTGCAGCTTTTTACATCATGTTAATCCCATCACCACCTTGAAAAGATCTGTGGTGTTGGAGGAGTTTTTACACCATGCAGTATCTGAGTTTAATCTATTTCCATACTATGTAAATGGGAAAAAAAAAAAGTATCTGCACACAGATCTCATTCTTGGGGGTAAATGTAGGGCAGGAATTGCCTTCCCCCTCTTCCACCCACCCCCTGTTCTTGCCACGGACATATTTGGTCCTGCAGAGACACGTAGCTTTGCCAGTTTGAGTCACGGGAGCCTCTCCTCTGCTGCAGTGAGAGACTGCTCTGGCATGGTGGTGGGAGATGGGTCTGCCAGAGAAAAAGTTCTGCTGTGTGTGTGGTTTACGTGAGGTGCAGCTGTGCCACCCTGGGCTTGTCCCTGTCTGATTGAGGACATGCCAAAGGGGATGCCCCATTCTCCAAGATGCCCTTCCAGTTCTTCAGATGTTTGCCCATGGATCCACACGCAGTAGCAGGCAACAAAAC
>NW_010306621.1:0-5156 GCF_000700745.2 Antrostomus carolinensis | reverse complement strand
GAACCCTCCTTCACCACTGACTAGAGGGAACAGAAGGCGAGGTAGCCAGGCTTGGCCTTGTGTATCATCTCAGGAGTGTAACTGCTTATGTGCAAGGTTAATGTTTGATCGTGCCTGGAACATGCGAACACCATGACAGCATTTATGTCACAATTGTATGCATTTAATAAGCATCTCATTTGAATTATTAATGTACAGATCCCCCAGAAATATTTTTATGTTATAAAACCCATAATTTATCTAAGTACAAGCTGCAAGTTTGTAAATACAGCGTTAAGAAGGTAGCTATTGCATAGCTGGTTTAACAAAATATCCTTTGTGAGTAAGATACATAGGCTTATTTGGAGAGGATTTAGCTACTGGGAGGTCTTCTCCAAGTTACAGGCTTCTTAGCTGCAGCAGACAGGGAATATCATTTCTTAGTTTGTCCTTCTTGTCAGTCTGACCTGACTCTGCCATCTGATCTGAGTATCTCCTCAGCCTGTTGTTCACTGGAGGCAGATTTATAAAACATCTTTACAGGAATGAGGCTGGAAGCGATGTTTGGATTGAAAGGAGAGCTGGATTAACAACTGGTATGACCGTACACTAACTAAAGAGGAGATAGTGAAAATATATGGCCTGAGAAGACTTGGACGTGATCTTTTCCTTCGCTCGGTGCGTGGTGAGTAGGAGCAGTGACTGCCTGGCAGTGCTTTGCCTGCTGGACGGGGCGTGCAGTGACATGGGGACACTGCTGACGTACCAAAGTGCAGGCACAGAAGCCTTTTCCATTTACTGTTTCTTCTTTTATGACCAGGGTCAGGCATAACAGTTTGTCGAGGTAATGCTCTGTGAGGGCTGCTTTTTGTATGTACAGAAGTGGAAGACTTATGTTGCATCTTTGTGTGTGCACATACACACGAAAACTGCAGAAAATGTCTGTAAACTGAGAAAGGCGTGATGAACCGTGCCCTTCTCGGGAGCACTTGCTGACTGTTTGTCTGTTGCTGACTGACTCTGCAGATCAAATTTGCAAGAACAGCAATAAGGAGTATGATGGGAGTGAACTTAACCTCAAAGAAACTCAGCAGCCGACACTTTGGATGTTTGAATTATGTCTGAATCAAGCTCTTGATTAAATCTTAGCAATGTCAAAAGCTCCAAGCAGAAATTGTAACTGATGTAGCTTTTCCCCCCCCCTCATATTGCTGAATTATCTATTGCAATGTGCAGCGTATCCATGTCACTACATTGAATTTGTACGTAAAGAAGAGGGGAGATGAGGCAGTAACGCCACAGGACAAACAGTTTGTAGCCAGGCGTTACCTTCTTGGCTTCGTTCGCTATTGTTGGGTGTTTTTAAGAAGTGTTTCCAAATCTGAGTAAAACTGATTCCAGATGTGCTTCTTATTTGAAGGATATAAAGGTCACGCTAGCACCAAGACTATCTGAATTCTGTGCTGTACCTGAATAGATAACTAGTCCCATCTTAAAAACAGAAGTGCTATAAACAGTAAAAAGGCCACAGGCAAAGGTTTTAGTGCTTCATTCCCATTAACATCCTTTCTTCCCAAGTATTTTAGACTAACGTAGTTAGAGAATTCCTCTGACGCTCCAGCACACTGGATCAGAGGTGCCTGATATGACGTGGGTCGCTTGTCTGGGCTGTCAGGACTGGATCCGTCCGTGGGCCGTTCGCCGACGTACAGCAGGCTGCGGTCCTTTGTGTCTTGCTCCATTTTGAAAAGTTCATACTCTGTGTGGGGCAGCTTGATGCCCAGAGCCAGACATCCATTTGTGGGTGTTATATCCTGCTCCACCCCAGCACTCCAAGAGCTTGTCAGCCCACAGCTTCCAGGTTCTGAGGAGTTCAGCATCATCACTGTCACCTGGTCCATTGGCGTCACCCGAGCCTGTGTGACTTTAAAAGCCAGCTCTGTCCCACCTCTCACTTTGGAGGAGGGGATGCCTTGGGTGTAATGCCCAGATGCGTAGATGGTGAAAGTCGGCTGTTTGCAGAGCGGGTCGGAGTAGTGATAGTAATACCCTTCCCAGGTGTGGTTGTTGCCATGGAATATGAAATACCTGGTAAGGAAAAGCACAGCAGGTCGCACCTCGCAGTGGGTGCTCACCCAGCTGCCGCTGAGCTGCATTGGCAGCTGAGCTCTGGCTGGTAGGATGGGTGGGTGGTGTTCATCAGCTCGGTATATAATCCCACAGGCTGGGCAAGGATGCACGTGGTGCTGCAGAAGGCAAAAAAATAATGTTTTTGTAAATTGATAGGCAAAAAAACCCTCTTGGAGTATTTTAAAAGCTGAAACTCCCCTCTCCTGAACCAGGGTGTTCAATTGCAAGGAACTTGGCCCAAGATGTTCAAGCAGGTTAAGTGAGATAAAGTGCTGCCCTGGCTCTTGGCTGTTCTGGTACGTGGGGAAGGATGGAGAGGTCTGTGCCCTCGGACTGTGCTCTGCCCTGTGCCAGGGCTGCTGAGGACGGGTGCAGCGAGGAGAGGGCAAGGGCAGAGCTGCTGTAAGGGCAGGGAACGCTCCCTTGGGCTGTCCAGGTTGTTCCCCCAAGTTGGGAGGTTTCTGTTGCTGTACCACACCACACTGATCATAGAATCACAGACTGGTTTGGGTTGGAAGGGACCTTAAAGCTCATCCAGTTCCAACCCCCCTGCCATCAGCAGGGACACCTTCCACTAGACCAGGTTGCTCAAAGCCTCATCCATGATGCAGCTGATGATGGCAGCCTCTCCAGGACAGCCAACAGCAAAAGTCCTGCTTCCCCCTCAGCCCCTTCCTACCGTGGCCGTTCAGAGCCCCTGCCCACGCTCTGTGTCTGCAGCTCCATTTGCAGATCACCATTTGGGTGGCAGGTGAGGTGGGTTGGGAGGGAGGTGGGGGGTTTGCTGAGCAGCAAGAACAGGCATTGCACTGGAGAGGGAGCAGAAAAGGATCTACTGCAAAACAAGGACCTGCCGTTCTCTTCTCTGCCTGCGCTCCGAGCAGAGCTCAGTCAGTCCTGCGGCTGATCCCGTGCCAGCGGGTTTTTTTGTGGAGCTCGGAACCTCTTTTTCTTACACTTCATATATCACAACTGATTTATTTTTCAATAACCAGGGTTTGACCATTCTATCATTTTCTAGAACAAGAGCTAATCTTTACTGAACTGTCATAGGCAACAAGGTTAAATAACTCGGTAGTTAACTGTAGGGTGGGTAATTTACATGCAAGTTGATTGGAGTCTACTGTAATTTAGTCATTTTCAGCTTGCTTTACTGCTACTGTCAAGTTAATGAGTGCTGACAGTACACAGTACATTATAGCAAAATAATCCCAGAAGTTGGCAAATATATATGTTCTCCTTAGACAGGAAATTCTTTGATAATGAAAGGTAATTTGGGGAGAATGGGTTTCTTTAAAACAGATATAAATTTAAGTGAAAAAGAGTGATATTTTCATAAAGAGGGTTAAAAAGTAATTCCTAACATAGCTGTGTAACCCTCACAAGCACAGGCAAAAGCATGTTAGTTTGGGGTGGAGGGGAAGGGGGGACAAAAAAGGAAAAGACCTGTGCCCAATAAAATTATCACTATAGACATGGAGCCAAAACTCTTGTTTGCTCAAACCAGTCGTGTGAAGTTATTTTTAATGTATGGCAGCTTCTAATTATCGCCAAGTGGTGACATCATGGGCTGGTTCATTGGAGAGCTGTTAGCTGATTAATTACAGTGCTATATTCAGAGGGTGAATTTCAGTATCTTCAGGTTTGGTTTTAAATTAACTTTTAAAAGTGTTTATGTTTACCATCTGGTTTTGCTCATATATATGGTTTTGGCCCGAGATAACACAAGTTTAACCAACTTGAGAATGTTACTTTCAAGGGGGAGAAGGGTGTTGCTCTGTGTTTTTCAGAGTTCAGTTGGTGTAGTTTGGGGTGTGGGGAAATGGTGTCCCCAACATAATTTTTTTTCAATTAATTTAATTCTATCTGATAAAGTTCAGGGAGGTTTTTTTCACCCCATCTCACTGCTCAATCATTTCTGAATTGATTAGCTATGATTCAGATAGAAATGTGATTTCCTGGAAATAAGCTAACCTGCTGCAAAGTGAAATAAAATAAAATAGAACTAAGTATCCTGCTCAGTTCTATTTATGTCAAAGTGAAAGTTTGATTTCTGTATAATAACATAATTGTATTCAGAGCAACTTCCTCGTCTAATGGCATTACACTGAGGAGTAATGATCTAATGGCAGATACTGCTTCCTTGCTGCTCTCTCAACCTGGAGGACATGACAAAGAGTGAAAGAGAGGGGAGGAAGACAAATGACAAGAGCAGGCAGCCTCTAATGATGTGCAGCCTGAAGCTTCCACTGGCTTTGGTGCAGGAAACTGCATTTCCTAGGAAAACACAGAGCCAAAGAAAAGCCATTAACTGCAGGCTCATGCCAGTGCAGGATCGTTTCATAGAATCCTAGAATGGTTTGGGTTGGAAGGGACCTTAAAGATCATCCAGTTCCAACCCCCTGATGTTGGTTTTGCTGAACTTTGGTTTCTGATGTTGGTTTTATTGAATTTTCACCCACCCCAGTCCCACACTCTGGGTAAGAGATACAGTGATCCCCATGTGCTGTGGAGCACCCAGGCAGCACCCTGGGAACCCGCAGCCCAGCACCTCCTCACCCACGTGTCCTCAGGACAGAAGGGGGCTGAGCACAGGCAGGCGGGTGGTAGCAGTGAGGTAATAACAGATGCTTGGCAAAGCCCATGAACTGATGAGGGGACTGGGGGAAGGCACCGTCCTTACCACAGCGCTCTGCATAGGTCGCTGATACCCAGTCGGTCGGTAGTGGAGCCTCTCAGCCCACTCTGTGTGAATGTCCCCCAGGTAGAGCTCCTCCACCAGCTGGCTCCCGCTCTGCTGCGGCTGCAGCAAGGGCTGGTAATGCTTCTCCACCCGCACCAGGCTCAGCTCGTGCATGGCAAAGCCCAAGGCTGCTGTGCAGTCACGCTCCGTCTTGGCGCTCAGCAGTTCGTAGAGGGCTCCGGGAGCCCAGGTTCGCCCCGGGGGCAGGAACCCGCTGCAGCCCTCGCCCGAGGTCTGGTTGATCCAGGTGGCCACTTCCCGCATGGCTTTCTGGCTATGGAAAACGATGCCGACTTTGTGGAGG
>NW_010306620.1:0-1619 GCF_000700745.2 Antrostomus carolinensis | reverse complement strand
TGCCGCATCCCGCAGGGAAGAGCAGGATGAGCCCCAGGCTGAGGAGCTGCCACGCAGTGAGGTGGCTGAAGTGGTGTTTGGATGAAGGACACCCAGCAGGAGCTGGTTTGTGCTGGTGTGGGACTGGGGGAAATGAGGGAAATAAGGTGGGGGCGGGGGGGGTCAGGCAGTTCCCCCTCGCTGGGTGCTGGGGCTTTGGGCACCTCACACCAACACTGGGGTGATGAGAGGTGAAGCTGTGGACAAAGGAGTGGGTCAGTGGCTCGGTGAGGGTCCGTGGGGCCGGGGGGGGCACGGTGGCTCGGTGTGGGTCAGTGGCTCAGGGGGGGACACGGGGTCACACTCACCCCCAGGACATCGGCCGTCAGCTCATCCAGGTTCTGAGCGCTCTCCGGTACCGACTCGTCCGTCCCCACCGGCTCCTTTTTCTGTAGGGAGAAGAAAAAGAAACCCCAGCTGGGTGAAAAAGGGAACTTTGAAGGTAAAAATATTCCCTGCTGATGTGAGGGAGAGACCTGGAGAGCAGAGACCTCGGGAGGTGCCACCAGGGAGTAACATGGCACCTGTGAGTCGCCGCCCCGGTGTCTCACCTTCATCTTGTCCCCGATGGTTCTGCTGCACAGGTTCTTCAGCTTGTTCAAGTTATCGGCACGAAACCTGCCTGGAGAGCAGAGGGGAGGGAGCTGGGGGTCAGGGACACGAGTGGGAGTGGGGCTGGGACCCCTGAGAGGGGCCACAGAGCCTCAGCAGGGGGGACAGCAGCTGTGGGGACACTCAATGCCACCAGCCCCTGGGGACAGGGGAGGGTGTAACTCTGAGAGCACAGTGTGGGGCTGGCTGTGCTGTGGGGCAGAGATGTGGGGAGCAGAGGGTGTCAGCTGGAAACACCCCCAAGTGATGCTGCACTGGGACGTGGAGATGAGTCACAGCCCCACCAGGACCCCCCACGCCGGGCTGAGGCCACCAAGGGCTGAGCAAGGTCCAGGGCTTTGGGGTCACAGCGAGGAGATTTGGGCTGTTTGATGAGGGGACCGGGGAGGACCCCTTGGTGACCCCAAGACTGGGGACCGGGGAGGACCCCCCTGGTGACACCAGAGTGATGAGACCTGGGCTGTTCGATGAGGGGACCTGGAAAGTCCCCCTTGGTGACCCCAGAGAGGGATGAGATTCAGGATGTTCAATGAGGGGACCAAGGAGGACCCCCTTGGTGACATCAGAGTGATGAGATTTGGGTTGGTCAATGAGGGGACCGGGGAGGACCCCTTGGTGACCCCAAGACTGGGGACCTGGGAAGACCCCCCTTGGTGACACCAGAGAGTGATGAGATCTGGGCTGTTCAATGAGGGGAGTGGGGAGGACCCCTTGGTGACCCCAAGACTGGGGACCTGGGAAGACCCCCCTTGGTGACACCAGAGAGTGATGAGATCTGGGCTGTTCAATGAGGGGAGTGGGGAGGACCCCTTGGTGACCCCAAGACTGGGAAGGACAGAGCCCAGGACACAGCCACCCCCTCCTGGCAGGGCAGCTCAAATCAGAGTCACACCAAGGCCAGGGATGTGTCACCCCAAGAAGGTGACATCCCCACCTGCGAGCAGGATCAGACCCAGGGGTGGGGGTGG
>NW_010306619.1:415-999 GCF_000700745.2 Antrostomus carolinensis | reverse complement strand
CTTTCCAACCCAAACTGGTCTGGGATTCTATGATTCTATGTCCACCATGGGTCCTGTTTTCTGCCCCAGCATCCTCTGCTGGGCACCTCCCCTTCGCCCATCTCATCTTTCCAAGCCCTGGGTGCCACTGGGGTTGGGTGGTGGGTCGGGGTGTTGGGGGGTCGTGGACAGTGTGGAGCTGTGACATTCCCCTCTTCCCCGCTCTCCCCCCATCAGGCTGTGACGATCTCATCGGCGCCATTTTCGAGCTGGGGAGGACCCTGTGCCGCCTGCAGCTGTCGGACGAGGAGCTCGCCCTCTTCACCGCCGCCGTCCTGCTCTCCCCGGGTACGGGGGGCTGTGGGGGGACACCAGAGCCAGGACTGGCTGGGGTGGGGGTCTCATGCCAAAGGTGAGGAGAGCAAACCGCTAAATCTCAGCACTGCTTCTTCGGTGGATGATTTAATTTACTCCTGGGAAATGAGGTTGATTGGGGGAAAAAATGTGTCTGCAAACGCACAAAAGGCACCTGCCACAGCTCCTTGGTGGGATGAGGAGCTGTGTCCCCCACCACAGGGTGGGAGGGTGGACAGGGGCCACCCAGC
>NW_010306619.1:0-364 GCF_000700745.2 Antrostomus carolinensis | reverse complement strand
CTCGCTGGGGGAGAGCCCCATAGGGACACTGACCCAGGTATCTCCCATAGATCGCCCGTGGCTGACTGAGTCCAAGAAGGTGCAGAAGCTCCAGGACAAGATCTATGTGGCCCTGCAGCATGAGATCCAGAAGAAACACTCCGCCGAGGACAAGCTCTCAAAGGTAGCGGTGCCGCCTGTGTGCGGGGCACAGCGTGTGTGTGCCACGAGGAGATGTCTGAGCTGGGGGATGTGGCTGTGCCGGAGCTCGTTAGCCACACGCGGGGGTTTTTTGGGTACCCTGGGACCTGTTGAAGGAGGAGGAGAATTTCTCTGTCCATGGGCTGTGCATCCCCGTCCCGGTGCAGGTGGAGGCAGCTCCGTG
>NW_010306618.1:0-466 GCF_000700745.2 Antrostomus carolinensis | reverse complement strand
GTCCCAGCACCGCACCGTGTTGTCCAGCCCCCCTGTCCACAGCTTGGTGCCGTAGTTAGAGATGTCAATGCAGCTGGCACCATCTGTGTGGCCTTGGCACCCAGCAGTGAGGACAGGGACTGTCCCCTGGCCAGGCTTAGACCACAAGGAGGGATGGGAACATCCTGGAAGGGACCGAACAGCCCCGAACAGTCCTGCCCCTGCTCCCCCTGCCCCGGGCTCACCTCACCAGGGTCTGGTTCTGCAGGTCCCACACCACGATGTTGCCGTCGCTGCAGCAGGAGAAGCAGACTTTGGCGTCGGGGCTGATGGCCAGGGCGTAGCAGGCGGGGGCAGAGGAGGTGAGCTCGGCCTTGATGCGGGGTGTGGGGGCTGCCAGGTCCCAGATGGAGAGGGTGCTGGCCTCACCCCCCACGATCAGGCTCCGGCCGTCGGGCAGCAGCTTGCAGGAGCGGATGTAGTTGTC
>NW_010306617.1:0-5945 GCF_000700745.2 Antrostomus carolinensis | reverse complement strand
TCTGGACAACCCTTTGGGGACCCTTCACAGGCTGCACAAGGGCACAGAACTGGACGCAGGAGTGGGCAAGGAGAGGACCCTCCTGGAGAGAGGGGTCCCCTGGATTTGGGACCACCAGGGACAGGGGCTGGAGCTCGATGGAGAAACCAGCCCTTTTTCAGGCTGTGCATCGCTCAGAGATGCCAAGCTGGAGCTGGACTCGCAGGGGGATGAGGTGGGTGCCAGCCACCCATCACCGCCCTGCCTGTGTGCAGCAGTGTTCCCAGTGGGGACCAGTGGTCTGTCCCCTCCAGAGGGTCCCCAGCTGAGCTGCAGTGAGGGCAGCGTCCCTGTCCCTTCTCTGGGGGGACAACAGACACCCCCAGTGTACCCCAGCCACAACCAGCTCCCCCCACCCTTCCAACTGCTCCCAGCCCCGGCTTTCTGCTCCTTCCTCCCCATGAATCCCACCGTCAGAAGAACTCTCCCTCTCTGGAGAAAAAAACCCTTTTCCTTTTGCTTCCAACTTTCCCAGGGTGGGAAAAAAGCCTTGAAGCTCCTTTTTGGAGCCGTCCCACCTGCGTCCCCCTGGCTGTGCCCGGGGCTGGGAGCAGGCTGGCTCTGCAGGGGGACAACACCAAGAAGTGTGTTGGAGCGGTTGGGAAGGAGCAATGTTCTCAGCTGGTATGCAGCCCTGACAGCACTGGCTCTGCTTTCAAGGGGAACTTTAGCCTGGAATAACAAACAAGAGGAGCCAAGTTCCTCCCCAGCGTCACTTCCCTGGCTCCGAGGAGAGGGACACGGCAGAGAGAACTCATGGAAATGAGCTTGGAGCTTTGTTCTTGCCATCCCTGGGCTTCAGTCCACTCCCCCGAGCCAACACGAGGGGAAGGACACTTCAGGGGAGCAGGGCTGGGACCTGAGAGGGCATCTTGGCCGTGTCACTCTGTGTCCCCGGCAAAGGCTGGGACACAAACCACGCGGCTGGAAAGGATGGGATGGTCCCTGCTGGTCTCCAGGGACATCCTTGAAGTCCCTGTGCCACCCGGTGCCACCCACCACATTTGCACTGATGCATTTGGGTGCTGATGTGCTGGGGACCGAGGGGACCACCCTTCCAGAGAGCCCTGTCCTGCAGGTGAGCAGCCCCAGCCCATGGCATCTCCTGGGCAGCTTAACCCCATCCGCCATCCCCCTCACGGCACCGGACAGGGACAGGGACACCAGCAGCTCGGCATGGTGCCAGCTCCAGGTCCAGCCTCCCGGGAACTTGTTCTGCAAGAGCTGGAAATTCAGGCCCAGCCGGTGTTGTGGACCTGGTAGGGAGAGGCTGACCTGCACCAGAGCCCCAGCAGGACCCTTCAGAGCAGAGCTGGGCCCCACGGGCTGGCTCTGGCAGTGTCACCCCTGTTGTGGGCACTGCTGGGGACAGAGGCACGAGCAGAAGCTGTGGGAGGAAGAGCCAGCAGCTCGCTGCCACCCACACGTGCTTGAGTTCAGGTGACAGCACAGCTTGCACAGCTCCCAAACGGGTGGAATTGGGGTTTTTGGAAGATCCAGGTGTGTGGCTGTGCTAGAGCTGCAGGGCATGGAGCAGGCTGATCCAGGAGAACCACTGGTTCATGCTGGAGGAGCACACGGGGCACTGGGGTGGGCAATGGGCACGTCAACATAGGTGAGGTGTTTGGTGTTTGCAGGAGGATGTGGAGCATCTCTGCATCACCTGGGCAGGCTCAGCGGCTGGGTGACCTACCTCTGCTCCTGCATGGACACCGACACGCCGGACAGGTGTCCCACGGTGGCCAGCCCCAACCTGTGCTGACGGGACAGGTCCTCTCCCTGCCAGTTGAGAAGACGGGGGACAATTGGGCAGAGTTCAGTTGGAGGAGAAGGTGGTGAGCTGGCGAAGGTTGCTGAGATGTCTTCCTGATTTCCACTTACCCTCCGGACACCCTGGGGTTCAGTTAGACCCTGGCTCTTCAAACGAAGCTGGTGAAGTGCTGCAATTTTCTTCCTCAAGATGGATTTCCTCCAAACCAATTTATTAGGTATTTGGGTAAAATCTGGGCAAAGGTGGTGAAGTTGCCATCTCCATGGTGCCCACCCAGCAGAGCATGGGGCCTTCCAGAGGAAGCACCAGGTAGGATCCGACCAGCTAAAACGGGGGAAGAGAGAGCATGGAGGGAATCATCAGCACCTAAAGCCTTCAGGACCTTCTCCCCACACTGAGAGATGACAATACCAGTGTCCACCCTTTGCAAGAGACCTGTGGGGGACAACATAGCTCAGGGAGACCTGCTGGGTGATGCTGCTGGTCCCCAGGGAGGTAAAACCTACAGCAAGCTCCTGGTATCAAACCAAACCATCCTCCCAGGGCAGCCATGGAGCATTCCCAGCTCTGGCCGATGGGCACAGAGAGCAGCAGACCAGGCAGCAGTGGGTTAAAACCTTGAGGTGGGACTTGGTGAGCTGCTTCCTCCCAGCTAACAATAACACAGGCAGGGAGAAGGGACACACAGGGCTCTGCAGGGCCAGATAGCGATGGAGCCACCGTGGAGGAAACCTCAGCACGTTATCTGCTGGCCCCACTTGGCTTCCTTGGCAGCTCTGGGGCTTTGGGGACCGGGATGTGCTTCCTCCTGACCCACGTTTCTCATGCACCCAAGCTGGGTCTCAGTATTTTGATGGCAACCCTGGGCCCCAGCACCCTCCCTCCAGCCATCCAGTCTACCCCACCCCACTACTGGTGACTCTGGGGATGGTCACTGAGCCACAGGACCACAGTACGGAGATGTCCCCACTGTGACCATCCTGCTGCCCCGTTCCCCCATGCCATCGACAGTGCCCGCACCTTGGCAGAAGGAAGAGCTGGTTTGGCTGAAGAAGACTCTTGCCAAGGAGATCTCCAGGTCCTGGCGAGGTCCCTGCAGTCCTGGCTGCCTCTGCTCCTGGTCCTTCCCCAGCCAGTGAAGTTCTGCTGGAGCTGCTGCAACCGGCTGCCTTGGCCACACTGGCTGGTGTCCCAGCGCTTCCTTGTGTGCTGGCGCTTTGTGACCTGCCTCCTGCCTCCTGCTCCACCTCCAGCCGTGTCACAGGAGCAGCCCTTTTCCGTTCCCGGTCTCCTCTTTTGACCTTCTCCTCCTGGAACGGGCTTTGACTTTCACGGGGGCTCTGCCTGCTGCTGTTTGTCCCACTTGGGTGTGGGAGGTTGCTTCTCAAAACAGGTCTTGCCTTGATCCTGGCAAGTCCTGCCAGGACTCCCCATGTCCTCCCCACTCCTGTCCTGACCCATGGACCTGCCTGATCCCACCTCCTGGTGCTGTCCTCCAGTGGCTATTGGTCTGAAAGAAGGCAGCTGGTGGAAGACCCTGGAAGATATGGACCCTTCCCACCACTGAAGTCAATCCTTGGAGCCTGAAGAGCTGATGGACTTCCCAGAGCAGAGACAAGTTTGCTCCCAGGTGCAACTATGGCTCCACAGGGGCTGGTGGAAGCACTCTGAGCTGCTCTGGGTGACAACCTCCTCACCCACGGTCCCTGGAAGTCCCCAGACATGTTCCCATGCCCTTGTGCAACCTGTGAAGGGTCCCCAAAGGGTTGTCCAGATTGTCTTACAGCTGGACCCCGCAGCCCCCTGTGGCAATATGCTGCTCCAGTTGGCACCCGTCCCCCACCTTCAGAACAGAGGTGGATCAGCAGATGGCCCCTAACCCATCCTTGCTCTGTCCCAGCTTGCCTGTGCTCCCAAGGAGCTACTGGATGTCCAGGTGGAGGTGGCATATCTAGCATCTCCTGGGGCACTGTGCTGCACACAGGACATGGTGCTCAAGGCTGTGTGTTGCCATCACGATGGGCAGGGGGGACACTGAGGTCTGACACTGCCCAGAGCCAGGAGATAAGCCTGACACAAAGGGCAAAGCCAGCAAAAGGGAGTGAGCGGGGCAGGAAACATCAGGCAGGAGAGGAAACGGGGAGATAATCAGCTGCCTGAGCATAAAAACACCCGGAACTTCTGCAAAGGAAAAGCCGACAGCACTTGGCAAGTGTTTGAGCAGGAGACCTGCCCGTCTGGACCCTCACGGAGGCTTCTTGAGGAACACGTGTCCTGGAGCACCTTAAGGTGCTCAGGCATCCCTGGTCTCCGTGTTACCTTGGCTGGCATGGTCCTTGGCAGCTCAGCTCCAGCATATACTCCCTGGGATGAACCTTGTCTTGGAGGGTGGATGGATGGGCTCCTGGGGAGCAGCTGGTCTCACTTGTGATGGCAAAACCCTCGCCAAGGGTGAGTCCCAGTCACAGAGGTCCAAGCTGGGACTGTCCCAGTCTCCTGTTGGCTTGAAAATTGGAATTGACTGACTGAGTGTTGAAGGCCAGGCTGGATGAGGCTTTGAGCAACCTGGTCTAGTGGAAGGTGTCCCTGCTGATGGCAGGGGGGTTGGGACTGGATGAGCTTTAAGGTCCCTTCCAACCCAAACCGTTCTATGACCTGCTGCCACTTGGCTCTGCATGGCAATTAGCCTGATGTCCCAGCACCTGAATGAAGGACCAGTGCAAGGGGCTTCCTGATGCTCATCGTGCTTCAACATCCAGCAGCCCCTTGAGGTTTCTTCTCATCCCCAGCAGCTGGGCTTCTAGTGATGCCAGAGTGGACTTCACTTCCCATTCCTTCTCCCATCGTCTTTGGCGCACAGGGCCACCCATGGTCCAGATGACCTGCCCACGCCACAATGTCCCAGATCCCAGGGGAGAAGACAGTGAGCTCCAACAGACCAGTGGGTTGGCTTCCTTTGCCAGGTGGGGGCTGGCATTAGCCCCATGGCAGGGATGGGCCAGTGGAGCCCCAGCTCCAGGAGACAAGTGGGACCAAGGTGGGACCCAGATGTCCCAGCTCCTGCAATTGCTCCAGAGAGGACCTGCCCATCCATTATGGAAAATGCCTGTGGATAAGGGACCTCCTCTGCATCTGGGTATGCTCCCAGCACCCCTGAACTTCACAGGGGCATCTTGCCTCTCCTCCTGTCCCTGGCTGGGCACCTGGGCTGCTTGAGACCCCCCCTTGAAGGGACTACAAGGAGTCAGGTGTACAAGCTCTGGCAGCGCTGCTACCTCCAGCCATGGGCACGTTGTCCCCAAGCCCAGGATGACACCCAGGCTGGGGACACTCCCTGCTGTCACCTTTCCCGGCCTCTCCACAGTCTCAGCTACCAAAATGCCACCGGCTTGGGAGGAAGAAAAGCTCACTGGTCCCCATGACTCACCGGGCTGTGGGTGCCAGGGCTTGTTGGAACTTGTTGGGGCACAGCTCACCTCGGTGGGGCAGAGACATGCTCCCAGCCCCACAGGCTGCCTCGATGCTCTGTCTGCCTGGGGAGGGGTGCAGCCGGGGTGAGGGGACAGCAGCATCTGTGCTCCTGCTCGGGCCATGAGTGGGCTCCTGTGCAGAGCGGTGCATGGCCTCAAGATTCCCAGCAAAGCTGGTGCTGCCAGGCAAGTCCCTGCTCCGGGGGGAGGTGTGACCCCAGAAAAGGCCAGACCAGGAGGGACAGAGGTGCTTCAGTTGATCCTCCAGATGACAAAAAGGAGGTGGTGGAATCTGAGGGAAGGAGCAGTGGGGTGGCCTCTGCTGCAAGCCAGGTTGCTCTGCCCACCTGAGACTAGGCATGGTTTTGAAGGAGCTTCTTTTTCCCCATATCCCACCCAAGGAGAAGCTCTTTCCAAAAATGGCAGAACCGTCCTGGAAAAACTCAGCACCACCCTTAAGTTCTCTTCTTTGGGGGTGTTACCACCTCCTGGGCAAATTTGTGTAGTCCAGGGCTGCCCGACCCACCCAGAAGCCCGGAGGTCCTCAGCCTCTCCATCCTGCAGAATTCCCATGCTGTGCTCCCCCATGGGACTGGGATTCCCCCACCCAGGGGGGCTGTGGCCAGTTGGAGCTCCACTGGGAAGGGCTGGCCTGGGACTGCAGA
>NW_010306616.1:0-2267 GCF_000700745.2 Antrostomus carolinensis | reverse complement strand
GTGGGAAGGGTTGATCCTACACAAGGGATGGGTTGGGGCCACCAACCCACAGAGCAGCTCTGCAGAAGAGAAGCCCAGTTCAACGTTGGCTGGTGATGAGCTCTACAGCCACAGTGGTCAACCGAGGCCAAAGAAGGATCACCCAGATGGACCAACGCAAGGTCGTGGTCATCAGGAGTAAAACCACCATCCCCTCCAATATCATCCTCTGCTGGAGAAGATGATGGTGGCAAAGCCATCTCCACCATCATTCCCTGAGCGGCAGTTACGGGTGAGACAACGGGGAAGCCAAACGCGTGGTCATCAGCTGAGCCCCATAACCAGCAGCCAAGGGACCCGCTCGTCCCTCCACCTTGATCAGCCTTCCACCATGTTCAACCCTCCACCATGTTCAACCCTCCACCATGGTTGCCTGTCCCTCGACCACGTTCAACACTCCACCACGTTCAACACTCCACCACATTCAACCCTTCATCGTGGTTGCTCATCCTTCCAACATGATCATCCTTCCACCATTTTTGGGGTCAAGGGACCGATTTTGAGGTCAGAGAAGAGTTTCTGGGGTCAGAGAAGTGGTTTTGGCATCAAGGAACCGTTTTTGGGGTCAGAATAGTGGTTATGGGGTCAAGGAACCGTTTTTGGGGTCAGATAAGAGTTTCTGGGGTCAAGGAACCGATTTTGGGGTCAGGGAAGAGTTTTTGGGGTCAGAGAACACTTTTGGCATCAAGGAACCCTTTTTTTGGGTCAGAATAGTGGTTCTGGGGTCAAGGAACTGCTTTGGGGGTCAAGGAATCCATTTTGGGGGGCAGTGAACTGTTCTGGGGCTCAGAGAAGCATTTTTGGGGTCAAGGGACTGATTTTGAGGTCAGAGAAGAGTTTTTGGGGTCAAGGAAGCTATTTTGGGGTCAGAGAACACTTTTGGCATCAAGGAACCGTTTTTGGGGTCAAGGAACTGTTTTTGGGGTCAAGGAATCCATTTTGGGGTCGGAGAAGCGTCGTAACTGTCACAGCAACTACCCCAAAAACCTAAAAACCCACCTCCAAACAGCGCGGCTCTGGGGTTAATTAATTAACACTTTAATTAAGCACTAAGGAGCAGGGTTGAAAAGCCAAGTGAGAAGAGGAGCAGGAATCGGAAATCCAGGTGCTCCGGTCCCTCTCTTGAGCATTTCTGCTCCAACTCAACAATTCCTGGATCTTGGAATTCCTTAAAACTGTCAAAAATTGCACAATTCCCCTCGATTTTCACCTCAGGAAATGATTTGAGCTGCGAGAGGTGAGGATGGGACGTGCTGTCACGGATACGAGGCTGGTGGGATGGAGAACTGACCCCTCTGGAAAAAGTTAAATCTCCCGGCTCCCAACGCCCACGCGGCGGCGGAACGGCATCAAACCAACCCAAAATTCATTAAAATATGGAGTTTTTTTAATTTTTAATGAAAAATAATCGGGTGAAAATGGATCAGTTGATGTTCTTCAGCACCAAAAAGGATTCTACGCTGGGAGCACGGCCCCCCCTCCTCAATTTACTGGGAATTTAAAGCAATAAATTAATTTTCCACGGATATTTCCAACCGCTTCCTGAAAAATTCTGATTCTAACGCAGAATATTAGTGATACATCCCTGTTTTCAGCTAAAAAAACAACCCAAAACCACAGGATTTTGCACTTTTTCAACAATTTAACCCCATCCTTGCTGATTTTCCCCCCCCTGCAACGTTCCAAGCTGCTCCCGATACCCTCACGTCAGACGCGGCGCCGTTCCGGGTGACACCAAAACCAACCTGAGCTGGTTTAACGTGTTCTCAAGTGAGGAGAACTTGAATTTTGGGGGGAAAACGGGGAAATGGAAGGATTAGAAATATGCTGATTATTAATTAAAGTGATAAGAGAGGAATCCCCTGCGATTAAACCCGCTCTGCGGAAGGAAAAGCGGCGGCGCGGCGGGAGAGTTTGAACGTCTCGAGTGAGTAATTGCACAATACCTAAAGGACAGAGAAAAAGACTTAAATTTCCCAAAAAGATCAAATTTTATCTTCTGGAATCTTTAAATCTTAAAATTAATTAGTCCTGAGTTAACGAGTGCTGCCCTAAATGCAATTAAACCCTTCTCAGAAGAGGGGTGCATCAATTAGCTCTCCGGATAATCGAACGCACGCGCCCTGTAGGTGCCAGCGATGGGTTTGGTTTTGTTTTGCTGGTTTTAGCCCCAAAAAAACCAGCCCCTTAAGTTTGTATATTCTGGAAATTGGTTGAAAATTTGAATA
>NW_010306615.1:3376-26885 GCF_000700745.2 Antrostomus carolinensis | reverse complement strand
CCCACGGGGAGAGGAGAAGGGGGTGGGGGGGACCCGCTCTATCCCGTCCCCCCAGCCCCGGGGCGTCCCGGGCCAGCGGAGCATCCGCGCCCCGGCCTCTTACCGCGTCCCTTTTCCTTTTTCACAGAATATTTAGGAAATAAAACAGATAATTCCTGGGTTTTTTTCGCAGTTCAAAGCAATATTTGGCCCAGCCGACCTGGGTTTTTTCGCAGTTCAAAGCATTATTGGGCCCAGCCGATCCGACAAAAAACCTCACAGAATTAAGGCCAAGCCACGCGCACGCAGTTTTCCCCCAAAAGTGTAAAAATGTTCCTCTGCTCCTCATCCATCCCCGCATCCACCTACCTGGGGCTGGGAGGGGGCTTCGCGCATCCCCCGGCCCCCCAGCCTCGCCTCTCCTTTATTTTCCTCGTAGGTGGAGAACCGTGACTCAGCGGTGAATCTCGGTTTCAAGGGATCATACAACACTTTCCTATTCAGTTTCAATGAACCAGAAACAAACGGTGGGAATTTCCCTGCTCCTTCCCATCGTAAAAACTACGGATAGTGCTGAATCCTGACTTTGGAAAGGCTGATTTACACCCAAAGCTCAATCCTGCACCCAGACTTTGCAATGATGTAAAATTCTGAAAATCTTTACAGGCAGAGAAAATATCATTCTGCATTTTTCTCAGACAGTTTGCCCTGCAAGATACCAAGTGTGCAACATAAATATTTCGGACTTCCTTCATCGCTGAGGTGTAGCCACTCAGAGGTACCATTTAGCAGGAGTTTGTCAGCACACAATAAAATCTTTCTGGCAATAAAATCTTTCTGGCAATAAGCAAAAGACACTCAAAGGTCAGTGGGGGTTTTTTTGGGGGGGTAGACTGCAATGGTAGCCTTTAGATGTGTTTGGTTTGTTGTACTTGTGCATTTTTGAGCTGCAAAACAAGGGAAGGCTGCTCCTGGAATAATGCCATTTACCATGTTGTCATCCCTGCTGCATAAAAATGTGCAAGGGTCTGGCCAGTTTGGTGAGCAACTGGGAAGAGATGCACCGAGTCGCTGGGCTGAACTCCCAGCCGGAGTACGAGGGATCTTTGATCTCTCCTCAAACGGGTCAGCACAAAAGCTGCAGTTCTTCCTCCCTGCATTCCTCCCGTCCTCGTGTCCATCCCTCCTGGCCACAGGTCAATTTAAGGATGTTTCAGGTTTGCTTTCCTTTGTGGTCTGATGCTCTGGGAGCTTTGGGAGCAGATACCAACAGTGCACACCCCAGGCTGCCTGCGAGAGAGGGGGAGAGCCCTGGGCAGAGCTTTGCTCTTTCTAGGCCCACTGGAAAGACCCTTGAGATTGCCCAACCCACGAGAGGGTCTTGGGGCAGGTCAGGGCTGGGAGTACTTAAAACAAGGGAGCAATGTGGAAGAACAAGACAAGGGCAGCTCCAGCGTGGGCGAAGGATCCAGCCTTGCCTCCAGTTTCACTGAAGCCAGTCCTCTCACACCGGGCAGCTCTGCCTGCATCCTGCCACCTCTCCTACAGCCTCTGCTGCCTTCACCCAGCAGCGACGCAGATGCCAAACTAATGACTCTTCCCAGCCCTCTGCAGGCTTTGGGTTGTGGGTTTGGTTTTTTTTTTCCCCCTTGAGTTTCTACCAGCCTCTGCTGGAGCATGTGGCAGCATGTTGTGTTAGTGAACTGATGGGAAATAAGCTGTCTTTTTCCATGCTCTTGGCTGGGAAACTCCGCAGCTTGTGAGCTGTATGGGTGATAATCTAGGGACAGCTCATTAGACAGGACACATAATCAGACATCACCTGTTTGCAACTAATCATCCAAAGTGTTCACTCTGATATAATATAAAAAACATTGTTCTTAACCCTTCAGGCAGCCAAATAGCACCAACCTCTTTACTGTAGTGTTTCTAGAAATCATTTGGTTTATTTTTAGTTCTCTCTGCTTATGTTTACCTCTACCTGCATCTTTTTTTTTCAAATCAAATGAAGAAATCCTTTGGCTGGGTAAACGATACGTCATAAAGTGACATTCTACTGGCTGAGAGACAGCAGCTCTGTCAGTAGAGTCTGCAGAGCACACACTTGCGACAATGAGAGCATATGCAGAGGAATTTTCATACCAGGAGCTATGGGTTTTAATTTATTTCAGTGCCAAATTAACATCAGTACTTTTATCAACACGATTGTATGTCATGATACCTGCAGTAGCACCAGCTAGGCTTTGTAACCGAGGTCTCTTGCAGTCCTTTGTTCCTAGCTGGAAAAGATTGTAGTCATCAAAACAAAGGGGAACCATTTTCTCTCCTGGGAACAGATCACTAAGTTCCCATAAGGCAAAACAAAATTATGCAATGAGGCAAGACAACGTCCTGGGCATGTGGAGTCTTGTTGTTCGCTCTCAGCACTCACATTCCAGCGCACAGCCTGGGTGCAGGAGAGCAGCACAAAATGGTGGGAGGCTTCACCCAGCGCGTGCAAAACTCCCCAACTGTGCTGCGGGAGAAGCACAATGAGCCCTTGCACCCTTGTCCCAGCAGCAGCACCTCGACTCCTTGAAAGCTGTTTGTGACCCAGAGAGAACCCATTCCCCTGCCAGTTATTAGCCAAGATGACTCAAGAAAGGCCATTTAGGGAAAAAGCTGTTTTTTTACACACTATATCTAACTGAGGATGGAGAAATGGAGAATGCACCAGAACTCTTGTAAATACCACCATGATGTGGCTGCCAAAGTCTCCTTTCCAGCAGGTCTAACTAACAGACAAATGCTGGGGCATAGATCCAGTGCAACTCTTTTTGATGAGCCAGACCTCAAGCTGCTCTGCTGCAGACATGGGATCTTAGAGTCAGAGGCTGAAGCATTAATAAAAGGAGGGATTAAGTTTATTAATCATGTTGCATTCTTCTAGGCACAAAGTTCAACAAACAGTGTTCATCTACATTATTCTATTAGATAAAAATACACCTTTTCATTGAAAGAGAACAGTCTTACCCTTTCTGGCAACTTCTCTGGTCCTTCCCATCCATCTCCATACATCTGCTGTACTGCCTGTATCCTCTTCTTGCTTAAGACCTTTAAATGAAACTATACATTGCCTGGGTATCCTTATGGACAGTATGTGCAAAGTTATGTTCTACTCCTGTATAGACACACACACAATACCACTGATGGGTCACTTTCAGGGTGAGTAGATTCAGAGCAAACCCTGTTCTGACAGTGGAGTATGAACTGCTGCATTATTCTGCAGTATCAAATTTTAGACTAATTCTTAACCAATATTTTTCTATATGAGAAACTCTTACTTCCAAATTAATAACAAAATGTTCTTAAAAAGTGAACAGCTTAAATTCTTCTGGGCCTTAGCATAACAGGGAGCCTACTATTTCCTGCAAATGCTGCTCCAATCCTCTTAAAAGAAGAGTCTGATCTGGATATTAGGCTGGCTCAGACACATTTATAGCTACAGGTCATTTATTTCCAGCTGACACAGATAGTGGCTGGATTCAGAACACCTGGTATGATATGGATAAAAGCTGGTGGCTCCAGGAAGGAAAGGGAAGAAGAGCAAGTTATCTGCAGAGAGGGGGGGGTTTGATCTCTGGTGGCTGATGCCAGCGTGAAAGAGGTTGGGGTAGAGCTGTGTGTTGTGTCTATAATAAAAGTGGTAAGCAGAAGTATTCTAATAAATAAAAGAGGGAAGAGGAATAAGGAGCATTTGGTACATTAAAAGTAGAGAAATAAAATGTTTCTGTATTTTTAAACTGATTTAATTTTAATTTTTAAAAATTTTAATTTTTTAATTCAAAAGCTGAATTGTTGAAATGGGAGAAATATGCATGCTTATCTATGTGTGCTTGTTTTCTCAGTCATTTTGTTATAGAGGAAGGCCTATAGCAGGCGTTGCATTAACTTTATGCATCAGCAGGTTTGCTCATGTGAGTGGTGTTAGTTGTATATACTTATTTTTTCAGGGTTTGCTCTCTTTAATTGTTTGTTACTTTGCCCTATTTCACTGAAACATTGAGTGTCCCCCACACGCAGGTAGTGTAGGCCAGTACTGAAAAACTAATATTAGGGAAGTTCACTTACAGTTCTGTTTTTTGGTGTTTTTTTCCTTCCTAGAAAAACTAGAGTGAAGTCAGTGGGGCTGGATATTGTGCGTAAAGGGAACCTTGGCTCCCAAATTCATTAAAATGAAGGTGTTAATGCACAGAAGGACCCTCAGCCTCTGGAGTCTGCTCCTAAATAGGGCACAGCTCAGAACACCTGAAGGTCTCTGTGACTCATAGGTGAGAATCTTCTAATGATCTTAGTTATTTTTATATGTGCCTGATAACAACATCTTATACCGCGCTAATGCAGAGGAGCAACTCTACCATCACCAAGTGAGCACGCAAAGCTGGCAGTGGAGGCTGGAGAAGAGAAAGAAGAAGAAAGTAAGAGAGAAAAGAAGGTGAAATATCAAGATACAATATTAGCAACAATAAAGGCACAAGACAGCAAGGAAAAAAAAAGGAAAAGCAACTGGAGGGGATAAAAGGACAATACAAGCAAAGGACTTCGGCAAGGTTTTCTTTTTGTTCCTTCCTTTTTTAAATCTTGCTTTACAGTGCAAAATGGGACAGCAGTTTGCCAACGCCGAAGGGGAGCAAGGGGAGATTGATGTTGCCGAATTGCAGGAATGGTATAAGAAATTTGTGGTCGAATGTCCCAGCGGGACCCTCTTCATGCACGAGTTCAAGCAGTTCTTCGGCGTCCAGGGTAACCATGAAGCAGCAGAGTATATTGAAAACATGTTCAGAGCTTTTGATAAGAACGGGGTAAGTGGTGAGGGGCTTTTATTGTTTGTCTGATAATCCACATCTCTTCCTTCTATAGTTTGGAGGTGTTTTGGTGCAGTCCCCATCCTTCTGACCATGTTTCGTGAGACTAAGGCAAGGGCAGTGGAGCTGTGAGGGCAGGAGAAGCACATGCTGTGCCGCTCTGGACTGAGATGGATTTATCCTCTTGTAAATCTGTACACAAATTAAGCACAGAATGTCCCCTTAAGGGATTAAGGATGGTTTAAAGTTTGATTTTGATACAGTGTTGTTGAAAGATCTTTAAATAGCCAAAGTTGCTACATGGAAAAGAAAAATATTTATGTTCTGCTAGAGGTAGGATTGTAATGCAGGAAACTCCTGCTCAGCCGTGCTGTGTGCTGGAGGAAGTGTGTATGTGCAGCATGAAGAGGTGGCATGTAACAAAATAGTGATTTATTTTTTAGGGGCTCAAAAGTGAAGGAATGCTGAGCAATTCAGCCATTCTGGTTTTGATTCCCTTTGCTGTATTTGTCATCAGACACCTGGCAAAAGTGGGTTTTCTGGTTTCGTAGCAGTTCATGCATACCCATGGAGTGGTGCAAAAGGCTGCCTAATGTTAGCCTGCGATATTTTAGATCATCAAAAGAAATGTAATATGATTGCCTTTCTCTTCTTGAAATGGGTAATTAAATGCTTGCCAAACTGATAGCTTTATTTTTTTTTAAGCTCCTTATGATACCCAAAGTGTGGGGTGGTTTGTTGCTGTATATCAGCACAAGAAAAGGGGAGACAAGTATGTCATCTCTCAGATATACCAATTTCCCTTGAGCTTCCTTTGAAACCAGTGACCAAATCAACTGAAGGTGGTAACAAAAGTCAGTTTGTGAGAAAGGATTAAAAAAAGCTCTGAAGGATGTGGGCAGGTCAGACTTCTCTCAGAATTTGAAGTTGTCAAAACCCAGGTTCCTGCAAAAAAAGTGAAGATGCAGGTCCAAATGCTTAAGAAAGCTGTGCAGAAAGGGTTGCAGAGCAAAGAGTGTGCCTGAAAGGCAGAGTCCTGTTCCTTGTTTATAGGAGTTTTCCTAATAAGACTAAAAATCTGCTTTTAAGAGATGCTCGTTCTTGCATTTATTAACACCACTAGAGTAGACCTGAGTTCATGTGTTTGCTTAAATATGACCATGGTATATAGTCAGTTGAGCAGGACCTAACAGTCTGAAGGATTATTACTAATAGGGTAAGGAAAAAACAAATCCTCAATTGTCTTTTTATGCTTGCTGGCCTTCAAAGTCCAGTAGCAGCTGGTTTTGCTCCCCGTTACGGCAGAGCATGTGGGGAGATGCACAGCCCAGATCTTGCTGGGGGTTTGCTAACTGGGTTGGGAGGGCTGTGAGGTGACATGGGGCCATGGGGATGGTGTTGATCTGTGTGAGGGATCAAGCTGGAGGCTGCTGAGGGAGCTCTGCAGCCCTTTGCTCTCTCTGCATGAGGATGAACACCTGATGTAAATCCTTTACCGTGGGTGTTCTTGCTGCCTCCTTCTGAATAGTGATATTTTCATTGGGTGTCTTCCCCAGCTGAATCAAGACCAGACAAGAAGGAAGGATGGAAGAAAGGGGTAGTGGTTGGGTGTTGGTCTCACTGGTGAAGCAGAGGAGGTTGCTGAGAATGGCAATCCCTTCCCAAAGAGTCAGTGCCTCCTGGGTTGATCCTCATCTGCCTCCTCATCCTCCACATAACCTGTGTTGTCTTGGGGTGTTTAAATGGCTCATTTCTGGAGCCCTGGCAGGTGCCCCCCCTTATTGCACTGTAGGAAAACTGCTCTCCACATTCCTCATCAACTCATCCTTGGTGCAGAAGGGTATGGCTGTGCTTATTGATGGTTTTGAACTGACACAAGTCTGCTATAAAGTGGGAAATAAATAGCTGTCCCATGGGTTATCTTTTGGCAGTTTTTATCCAGGTTTTGTAAGCAGTTTTCAATCAACTATATCCAGTTAGGTGCCATTCAACTGCTTTTCTGTTTGTACAGGATAATACCATTGATTTTCTGGAATATGTGGCTGCCTTGAATCTTGTTCTACGAGGAAAACTGGAACACAAGCTCAAGTGGACATTCAAAGTATATGACAAGGATGGGAATGGCTGCATAGATAGACCTGAGCTGCTGGGAATTGTTGAGGTAAGTAGGCATTGCCTAACCACTTACTGAAGCAATCACAGCTCTTTGGCAATGTAAGGATGTATATGGGGTTTGTGATAATCAAGTTTCAAGGCAGCTGTGGGCAGTGATGAAGTGAAAATGCCTGACCTTGGTGAAAGGGTCACATGTGCTCAGCGGTTTGGAGACTGATGGGGTGGCTGAGGGTCAGTTAAACCCACTGCAGAACAGCCTGGCCTGCTGCTGCTGAAGCTGTCCAGAAATGCAGCATCCAGGTCCTGTTGTGGAGTTCCTGTATCTCTGCTCTTCTTTCTTTCAACCTTTTTACCCCAAGATTCATTGCACTGGCCAGTGGCAGAGGGTTTCACCCCGTGCTCCGTACAGTGGCCAAGTTTCCTGCCTGAGTAGCTGGTAAGAACATACTGGGAGGCTCAAATCAATATGGAAATCCCGTTTGTAACGATTCCTTTCTGGGTTTCTGTTGTGTCAAGTTCAATTATAGTTTTAAGGTCACTCAGGAATTGGCCAGAGCTGTGTTAGGCCTTGTTAATCCCCTCTCTGGGAAGACTTCAGACAAAACCCTTCAGCCTAAAGAGTAAAGTTAATAAAGAACAGGTGGTTGTCATGGGAAGGAATAGATAAAATCTGCCCCTTTCCAGTGACAAAGTGGGACAGAAATTATGGGTCAAAATATGTGCTAATACAGGTTTGATCTTGCAGCTTGGGCACAAGTTCCCTGGGCGAGAGGGCTGGGTAAATCCAGATGTGCCTGGCCTTAGATGTTAAGAAAAAAATCATACTCGGAAGTCAGATGATTTTCCCATCTATGAAACTCTTGCCTTGTTCTTTGCAAAGGAACACTGAGGTCTGACCAATATGTGTAAGGAAAATAGGAGGGCAGCAGCTTCAAAGAGCAAATGAAGCAATCCACAGTGTGTGTGAGCCTGAGGTCAGAGGTTTCATTAAACGTCTGGGGCTGCTGAGTGGCAGCTCCTTCTAGAAAGGTTAAAACAGCAACCTTTGAAAAAGACCTTTACACTGTTGGGAAGATAATGGAGTTCACCACTGCTTTTCATTTTCCAATCCTCCTAATCTGTGAACTTCTTTTCAGTCTATCTACAAGCTGAAGAAAGTCTGTCGGTCGGAGATGGAGGAGAGGACTCCATTGCTCACGCCGGAGGAGGTTGTGGACAGGATATTTGAGTTAGTGGATGAGAACGGGGATGGTAAGTGATCGATGGCTCAGATTGCATCCATGAGTAATGATAATGAGAAGCTACCTGTGCTGGGCAGGCTAGCTTCAATTATGTCTATCAATAAATCACTTGAGACTATTATGTTACTCATATTAGACACGCTGGGTTTGGTTCTGGGCTGTTTGTTAGAATTGAGAATAATTTGGTGCAGTAGGAGGAAATAATCTTATTTGGTATTTTAGTGTAAAATGCACAAGGGTGACTAATCCATCTGGATTTTAATGCCACACAGGTCTCATCCTCTGAAAGCCCCCAGTAGCCGGGTCCCAGTCCTGGCACAAGTAGCCTGAGTAAAGACAGTGGCTCCAGCCAAACTGGAGTTTGCAGGATCAGACTTGCAACCTCCTGGGAGAGCGTGTGAGCTAATGCAACACCTCCTGTTAGCCAAGGGGCTGGGGCAGGTGTGACTGCTGGGGCTTACAGCCTGGTGGCTTATCTGTCAGGTAGCTGGCCTGAGCTCCATGGGGAAATGAAGTATGGCTTTTGTCTGATTAGCATATTTTCTGAAACTTTGACAGCTTTTACTTCCCACCTTCCTCTTCTTGTGTCTTATCTGACATGTTTTGTCTCCCCATCTTGTCTCCTCCTCATCTCCTACACAGGGCAGTTGTCTCTTGACGAGTTCATTGATGGGGCCAGGAAAGACAAGTGGGTGATGAAGATGTTGCAAATGGATGTAAACCCTGGGGGATGGATCTCTGAGCAGAGGAGAAAGAGTGCTATGTTTTGAGAGAATTCAGTTTGGACACAACTGACTACAACTGTGGCTGTCTTACTCCAGGGTGGTAGTGACTTTCCTTTTAACACAATCTCCTCATCCAGATGAAAACTTCAGTGGTTTAAGAAGCCATGTCTCAATGTAAAACCCATGTGCTGAATACTGCTGGTACCCAGGGACTATTTTTGGCCCATGAATAAGTCTTTCTGTGTACACAATACCGTGTTTGTCAGCTTTGGTTTTTGGTTACACCCCAAGGAACAAACTTTTTGTGATTTCCTGCAGCAGATCCTGGGCAGGGTTTTATTCTGATGACAGACGGGATGGGGAAGTGAGAGATCTTGATGCAGTGGTAGCATCTCCAGTGCAGACTAGTGTTTGCATCATTCATGCCTGCAGAGATACAAACACATCCAACCTGAAGTGACAGCAGAAGAGGTGCTCTGGCAGGCTCCATACATTCAGGATGTCTGTCAGCATATTTAGCAGATTATACTGCTACTAATGTAAAATTATTGAACAGCAACATATCACTACCAAAAATGAGAATTAGATTTTTAAGGGGTAGCCAAGACAGTTCACAGTGTTGAGGAAAATACAGTGTGTGGGCTGGGCAGGTGGACTGGTGACTCCTTACATCTCCCTCCCACTGGAGTCTGTTCCTTGTGCCTGTCCAGAGACAGGGTTCCTGTGGGGCTGGAAAAATGCTGTTTCCAAACACTGAGCAGCAGCAGGAACCTCTTGTCAACAGCCACGTTTAGAGGACAGATTTGCACAAGTGTGATTCTGCTCCTTTTGAGCCCCTTTCTCTTATGGAATCATCACTCTAGAACAGCTTTTCGCACCTTGTGAAGACTGAGTGAGCTCAAGGAGCTGCAGGACTTTCACAGGGAGGAGTTTTGTGTAGGAGAAAAGAGGGAAGAGCAAAGTTTTGCTTGGCAGTGCCTCTGCGATGGGAGGATTAGTGCTGCTTTATCAGCAGGACCACAGAATGGAACAAGTGAAGAGAAATCTGAGTGGGTTACTGAAGTAGTCCAATGGTTTTACACTGGACTTAATTAGCCACAGACTAGAGATATAAAACTTGCACAGGTTGTGGGCTGAGCTCTGCTGCTCTGATGGTTAACTCATACACCTACATGTGTATGTGGAAAGAGAGCTTGAGTTGAACCAGTTCTTGGTTCACTTTTATTGGATTATTTGCAAGAAAAATTTCCCCAGGAAAATAACATGACTTTGTTTTATTGTAACTTTCCCATGTGATCAGTGGGCCAAGTCATACCCGTGAAAAATTTGCAATCCCTTTTTTTGTGGCCTTTAATTATGACTGTAATATCTTTGATTAGTTGATTAGTTTGCTGGTTTGTTTGTGGTCTTGTCAATTTAACCAATGTTTAAATTCAGGAACATGAAGTATCTGGGATAAGACACAGTCAGTGCTGCAGCTCAAATCCATACACATTTCCAGGTCTAAATAGCCTTTCTGGGAGTTCTCTGTAAATACACACTAGCTCTGGCATGCTGACTTATCAGAGTAGATTAGACTTGTAGTTTATGCTGCTGTAAGGCAGCTGTTTAAAGCTCATTAAAGTCAATAGTTTATCAGTCAAAGATCAGAAAGTAAAATCTTACTTCTGACTTGATGGCCTGGAAGGAAAGATTCACTTTTACTGATTTTTCAACTTGTGGACAAATGTTTTCATGATTGGATACAAATCTCTAATTCCTGAATTTTCAGCATCTCAACCAAAAAAGCCCCCCACACTTCTGCTTCTTGCACAATTGAAGTGGATTTTTACTTTTATAGTTGCATACTGCGGGTTTACTTAAATGCTTTACATGTTCTTTCTTTGTTCACCTGGTCAGATGGGGCAGAGAAGGAGCTGTCTGGTGTCCCCCACACCAGCAGTCCTCTGCCAGGGTGGTAGAGGGCATCCTAACACTGAGCACAGGTACGGCTGTTGGTAGAAACTTTGTAATGCATGAACTTAATAAAGAATTATTTATTCAAATTCTGTTTTGTCGTATTTATTTTTCACTTAGAATGAAGGTGAAGGCCTGTGTAAGCACCTGAGTATCAGACCTGAAGACTGGCATCATGAATTTAAGGGAGGTGTTAAGTGTAACTAACCTGGGTAAGACAAATATAAGGCAGAGATGGTGATGCTGTTGCAGGTGCAGAGTAGGAAAGGAGTATCTTCTGTTTAACTTTATGTAATGACAGTGAAAAGCATGTGTATGATAAAAAAAATCTGAATGGAATTTGAAGTAGGTGCTCACAATAAAGTGAGTTATCTGTGCTGCAGTGAGATAACCCTTGTTTTCACCCTGCCAGGAGTGGAACAGGAACCTTGAAGAACTTAGGGCTCAGAGTGCTGGATGTGGCAGTGGGGTGCAGGGTGTCTCCACCTCCTCTGGCCTGGCAGACTGAAGTGGTCGTGGTGCACGTGGCAGGTAACACTCATGTTGGTGCTGGCATAACCCGCTGGAAAATTGTTCCTCTTACCAATTGTGTAATCTTTTGTCAAGAAATAGCAAGGTGCTTTAGTCTTAGTCCTGTTTTTAAATCCATAGGTATAAACAGTTTGATCTGCTCCCAAACTCAATTCAACATTCACATCGAGCTGTTGATGTCGGATATGTTGTGTAATCTATTTTTCCAGACTTACAGCCCAGTTAGAATTGGATTTGACTGATCGGATTTCTTTTTAGTCTAAATTGGGAAACAGGATGGCTTGGAAAAGGCAAATGCCATGTGACTTATTTTTTTTTTTATGAGCTTCTCCAATCTGCTCTGATGTTTGATGCCCCTGAAATTGGGTAGGATTGAAGGTGAAATAATCATATTGGAACACTGAACGTGGCTCATGGGGAGAGGCATCAGGAACAGGAGCCAGGGAGCCATCGCATCCTAAAATACTCTGGAAGGTTCATTCCCAGGGAAAGTGCTGAGCAGTAGAAATAACGAGGCTGAGAGGAAAGAGAATAATCACGTTGAACTCTGTACTCAGCCATGCTCTTTATTTATCTGCACAGAGATGTTCTGAGAGGGGAGCTTCACCTATGGGTAGCTGGGGTTCGGTGGCTGCCCAGAGGAAAGGTTTGTGTCCAGGTCATTCCTGAAGCACCTGTGTGCAGCTGCCCTTGAAATGTCACATTGAAAACCAGCGTGGCTGTGCCAGGACTCACACAGCCCTGTGCTGGTCACTGCAGGGACTATTTGTGCTCTCACCATATTAATTTGTCTTTCTCACAGCACTTGTGCTCAGCTCTCAGTACTGGAAAACACTTTGTTTCTTCTTCCTTCTCTTCAAAGGAAAGTGCACCTCAGAGGTCTAGAAAGTATCTTAAACATATTACCCTTAAAGACCCCTTATTTGAGGTAATTTAATGGTGTTTGGGGATCTGATGTGTGAGAAGGGAACATGGAGCTGTGCTGTAGGGCAGCCTCAGCCCTTTGAGAATACGGGACCTTGAGAAGCATCTGCCTGGGAACCTGTTTTGGTTCATTTCTTTGCCTTTTAGGCCTCACAGCCTAACACACAGGGATGCAGAAGGAGATGCTTTCAAATTTACCATCATCTGTTCCTGAACTCATCATCTCGCTTCTCTTTGATTTTGCTGCCTAGGAGCTCATCAGCTCCATTTCCAGCGGGTTCCTGGGATTCCCAAGCGCTGCTCCTCTGCAGACCCATGTGCCTCCATCGGGTGAGCCTTTGCCCTGCTCCTCTCGTTGGGACCTGCTGCTGCCCACCCCGTGCTGGCAGGTAGAGGGGCATGATGGGGAAGGGCTATGATGGGGACAGGGCACCCCAGGGTGAGTGGCACGGAGCGGTGGCACTGGCTGCAGCGAGGGGCAGTCGGGCAGGGACCTTCTCAGCGGGATGGCAGAGCTCTGGGCTGGGCTCCTGCACTTGGATGGTGTATGAAAGGCTGAAGTGCTGCTCCATGTCCTTCCTCCGAAGCTGGGCTGGGGAAGGCCCTGAGCAGCCCAGCTGCCAGGTTAGCAGGACGTGGGTGCAGAGCCCACCTGAGATCCATCCCAACCTCAAACAGTCCATTGATCTACAATTTCAGCATCCTCAAAAGGCAGGTGTGCATTGCGGCTCTGACGGTGTTTTGGCATCTAAACCCTGCTGTGATGAACACTGTGGTGCTGCCAAAAATCACCCACGGAATGGTTTTAGTGTCGCTGCAACTCATCTTAACTCACCTGGCTCCAGGGACTTGTCCCAGGTTACTGCAAAGGGGCAGCAGAGCTGGGACCTGACCTCAGACCTGGCACGTGGCTGTGCAGCCTCTCAGCCCATCGTCCCTCCATGGCAGCTCCCAAAAAAGCCTCTCCCAGCTCAGCAGAGGCTGTGCTGCCTCTCACTCACCACTGATACCTCACAAGAGTGAGCAATGAGCCTGTGGCTGGCACCTGAACAGCCACCACTATTTTGAAATAAATTAATTATGCATGAGTTAGGGCAAAGAGAGGCACAATATTATTTTTTAATTATTTTTAATTTGCTTTCTTAGAGGCTGAAAAAACATCCTTTGGAGAGAGACGCTGAGGTTTGAAAGGTGCCTTCGGCCAGCCAGCAGTTCTGAGACAGCCCTTTTAGAATAACTTTGGCTTTATAAATAGAATTTGGGCTTGTCAGGGCTGCTGCTTGTGGCTTCTTGGGCGTGCAGGGGAGAGAGAGGCTGGAGGGAGCATGGGAGGGACTGGATGCGTCTCTGCAGAGGGACTCAGCTGAAATGTGCAGATGAAATGCAGTGTGTCGTGTTTGTGGGGGAATTAATTCTGCTGCAAGGAGTGTTACACACTGAGGAAACAGCTCAGCCTGGCTCTAAGAGCACAGCTGCTCTGTCTAGCACTGGTGTAACTGGGGTGGCTGGATGAGCTGGCCCAGAAAAGGGTTCCTCTGGGTGGGCTTGTGGTTTGTGTGCCCAGCCAGCAGCACCACAGCATGAACCGGGCTGTCGAGCGCAGTCGGGGGGTGCAGACGTGCATCCCACAGAGGCAGGAGGGATCTATGGGGCTGCTACACAGACCCAGGCAGCGGGGAGGGAAGCAGGAGGTGCCTGGAAAGGTGGGTGGATAAAGCAGAGCTCTGGAAGAAAGAGCTGTTGGATTAGGACTACCCAAGGGTGAGGTTTTGTGAAAGCAAGCTACACTTGCTCAATGCAGATGAGGTTCAGAGGAGCAGGCAGTGCCCAGGGGATGTGAGAACCCGGGAGCAGCCCCTTCTCCATGCTGAGTCTGAAGAAAACAGACCTCTCACCTCTCCTTGCACTCCTGCTGTTCTTGTGAAAACTATTCTAATGAATCCAAAGCAAAGGTTTCTGCACTTGCTTGGGACAGTTAATCTGTCCTGCTGGAAATAGAGTGAAAGACTGAAAAAGAGAAAAAGCACAACCTGAAATAATCCTGTAGAATATCTTTATTAGTTCACTATAAGGTTGGAAGTACAAAAGCTTCCAGGTAAAACACAGTCAAATGAAAAAGACTCGGAGGGGAAATGGTCAGAAAGTTGCTGATGAATTGCAAACATCCAGTGCTAAATAACAAGTCTTTCAGGTAGGCGAGAAATCCTTCCTGCTGTCCTGTACTGCCTCACCATGCCTGAAGCTCGCTTCCATCAGACGAGGAAACTCCAGGAGCAGCCAAGGCACAGCCCTGGCTGGTGTGGGGACGATGGGTGATGCAGGATGAGCGCTGCTCTCGCAGCCTCCCTTCCCTTGTGCGTGTGCTGGGTCCTGGGTGCAGCCCCTGCCTGTGGCACTGCAGAGGAGGTTGCTGTCCCAGGATGCTGTAATAAGGGGTGATGGGGTTTTATTCCATGAGGGATGGTCCTTGAGCCCACTGTACCGTGCAGGTGATGGTACCCATGGAACGCTCAGGTACTTGCAGATGCTTGTGGTGCGGACGCTGTGTCCAGCCCGTCTCTAGCAGCCCTGCCCTCCCCTCCTCTCTCCTCCCAACTGTGTGCAGATCGTTCACTGCTGTTGTAGTTAAAACCACATGATGCTCGAGGTGCCACGGAGTGTGACTTACAGGAGAGTTAAAATTTGTTGTACAGGTGGTAAGACATGGAGGAATATTCCTACAAACATTCAAAACTCTAAGTACTGCCACTGCAGCCCTTCCACATATTTCAAAGACAAACATGCCCTTAAAATCCAGATAGTTTTTTTAAAAAGGCACTATTCTATGTTTTTAATGCTTTTCAACAAAGAAAAGCCACTGCACTCACCACTCCACCACTCTCCTTTTTCTAGCTCATAAATATTTTTATCACTAATTATCACTAATGATTGCAAACATAATAATAACAACAAACCAAAGAACAAGTGACCAAAACCATTGATCTAGTGCTCTGGACATACAGATGGAAAGAGAAGGTTCAGGTCTGCTTAGGTTTGGTACGTGTGTCCTTGGGGGACCCCTCTCACCAGGGCCAAGTGATGTTGGCCGTGGCCTTGGTGTGAATTTTGGGGCTCTTGGTACGTATCCCGGGGAGATGAGACTCTGCTCAGCAGCAACATCCCAAGGACCCGCTTCCAGCACCCTGACCTCACCGCAGCCTTTCCTCCCTCTGGCTGGTGTGGCTGTGCCAGGCAGGGCCAGCGCAGTGCCCAGGGACATCTGCCAGGGGAGTGGCACCTTCAGAGCAGATCCTGGTCGCTGTCCTGGCAGGATGGTCTTATCGCTGGTCACACTGGTGCTGGGACAGCTCACCAGCTCCCGCAACCACAACATGTTTAGTTTTAATAATGCAATGGGGGGGAAAAAAAGTAGAGATGCAGGGAAGGTGTCCCGGGTGGCTACTGAGCAGCCTCCACCGCCTGCTCCGGCTCATGTGGGTTCTTCCCATCATTCTGGATCAACCGGACGATGTGTGTCAGGTCCAGGCTGCGGGTGAGGATCTCAAGCAGCACCTCATCCTTTTGCACACCCTCCATGAACTCTTCCAGGGAGAGCTCACCTGCGAGAGCACAGAAAAGGTCTGTTAAATCCCGCAACCCTTCTCCTCCCTCCGCCAGCAGCCTCAGAGCAGCCCCCCAGGAGCTGCACAGACCTGGGGTCCAGCTCTGTGTGTCCTACACCCCAAATACCATCACAGCTGAGCCCCGTGCAGACCCCCCCAGTGCTGGTGTGACAAGGAGCAGTTTGCAGTGTCCCCTCGGGGTGGCTGCAGCCCACAGAGGGGATGGGGACTAAACCTTCTGGGAGAGCCACTCTCTGCCAGCTCTCCCCATGTCCTGGAGCTTTGGGAATTCCAGCCTGGAATTGCTCTGGCAGACTGAACTGTGGGTACGGGGGAAGGGGGAGCAGTGCTTGGCATAAGGAAGTTCCTCACCGTCTCCATTTATATCAATTTTGTCAAACACCATGTCTGTGAATTCCTCAGCTGTCATCTTTTCGTTGCAGCGGTTGATGGCTCGAATGGCCTGGGGGGGGAAGAGGACACAGAGGACAATTGGTGAGCATCCTGCAGATTCCTGTATCCATCCGTACAAGTGGCCAAGTGACCAGACCTGAGAGGCCAAACTTTTTTGCAGGCAGTTAGGTTCTGAAAGGAATAATTCCTTTCTAAAAACCTGGAGATTAAAATCACTTTAAAAGGCAATCAATGCATTAAAAGATTAAGTGGGTGTACTGGGATAAGCCAGGAGCCGTTCACCTCTGAAAAGCCTGAGATTAAATTCAAGTGCTTATCTCAGCCTGGGTTTCAGTGGATGCAGTTAAACAACCTGCAATGAGAAGACAAGGGCTGCTGCGTGTCGGAGCGTGTGCGTGCTGTGGGGGTGTGGGGAGCTCCGGACAGGTCTAGCCAGGGTGGCCAGCCTGGTGGGAGGACTGGCAGAGGACAAGCAGCAGGTTTGGCCAGTGCCTACTCACATACCAGGGAGTTGTCTTTCAGGTTGGAATATTCCTGTTAAACCTTTCTGTCTACCTGTGTTTAATAACCATGGGCTGTGAAGGAAGCTGAGCCCACTCACTTTGATGATGTTCAGCAGTTCTCCCCGGTCAATGCAGCCGTTCCCATCCACATCATAGAGCTTGAAATACCATCGCAGCTTCTGCTCCACCTTCCCTTTCAGGACCAGGCTTAGGGCTGCCACGTACTCCATAAAATCTATGTAGCCATCCTAAAAGCAGAAGGGTAGAAGCCAGGTGAGATTAAAAGCAAAGAGACAGGCAGTAGGTGATTTTCCTGGTCACTTGTGGAAGTCCCCACAGGAAGATGTCAGCATGTGGCCACCTTGAGAGCAGGGGCTTGGGGAGCCCAGCAGAAGCACTGGGTGCAGATCCCCAATGTGCTTACTGGTAAAAGCTGTTGCCCAGTACGGGGACGGCTCCACCTTGGTCTGTGCAGAGCTGTCACGTGCTGATAACCAATGTACCCACTGCGTGTACCTGGCTTGGGGACTAAGGAAGCCTGGAAAGCCTGTGCTAAAGGAATCTCTTTATGCAAAGCAGTGGTAATTCAGAGGTGAAAGAGGAACAGGCTTATGGAGATGAACCACGAAGGATTACCTAACGTGATCCTGCCTGCACACACCTACAGCACTTTTCTGCTGTGAGGAGGCCTCAGATGCCAACCTCCACGAGAGGAATGAGCTCAGGAATGACCCAGCACGTTGCTGACAACTCCATCCAGGAGGGCACTGCTCTGTCCCTGTGCCGTTTGTGCATCTGCTTCACATTTGTTCACTCCAAAAACACCAACAGTTTTAGATTTGACTTTCCACCGAGGTGTTTGCCCTCCAGCAGCTCATGCCACGGTGTTAGAGATGCTCAGCTGGGCCCACAGATGGTTCTCCAGCCAGGATTATGGTGTCAGTGCAAAGCTGGGCTGGGGTGAGCTCACGTGCCACCACGCACTGCCCCGTGACAGTCACAGCTCCTGGGAAGCTCGCTGGAACACACAGTGCCCACCACGGAGCGTTTCCGAGGCAGATATCATGGAGATACAGAGCACTTTGGGGGAGAATGGTCTGTGCTATAAACCAGGGAAGGTCTCTGTGAGGGAACAAGCTGGGATTTTGTCAATGCACAAAGCCACCGCACCACGGGGTGGGTTCAAGAAGAGATCATCTGCTTTATCCCACTGCTGCAGGAGCCAGATTAGGTATAAATAGCTGCTGAGCCCCATTCCCAGCAGGATTCTCTGTGCATCGATTCCCTTTTCAGGCACGTGCTCAAACCCGGGGCAGCGAGCCAGGTAAAGGCCGAGGCACAAACAAAAGCACCTAAAGGATTTAGGGCTTAAATTGTATTATTTTCAGTGGGATTAAACCTCCCAAACCCTTTGGGTTGCCATAAAATATATTCCTCATGTCAGATGAGGTACAATTTCAAATCATTTGCAAGTGAAAAAGGGTGTTGTTTCCTCTCAGAGACACAGCAACCATCCGTGTCTCTGGTGCTGGTCCTGAGCTGGGAAGACTCCTGAACATGTGCAGGTGTCCTGGGAATGACCCACGCTGGGGTCTGGCACAACCACAGCCCCAGCCCCAGGTACAAACCCTCTCCACAGGGAACCAAGGGCTCAAGCTCCTTGTCCTATGGGACTGAGTGCATATAATAAAGTCAATGAAACTGTAATCCATTTATCATTTAAAACAATAGAAAACCAAACCCGGTCTGTTCTGCAAACTGTAGCTCATGCTGCAGGAGCTCCCTGGTTCTGTGTGAATGCAGCACTTGTTCTCACCCGCTCGCTTGTGCCTTACTGTCACAACATTGGATATTTAAGGATTAAAGGGCACTTCATTTTAAAGGGATCACAGACTAGCAGATAAAACCCCACTATATTAATAATTAAAAATGAAAAGGGAAATGTCAATGCTGGGTGAAGTCTATTTTCTCCCAGCACAAGCAGCAGGTGAGGAGTTTTTTGCTGGCATTTTTCACCCTACATAACTGATCTCACAATTTACGAGGCGATGGAGAATCAGACCATACATCATACCCAGACACAGGTGGGTATTTGCACACACCCAAACACACCACACACCACCACCCACGGGGAGCAGAGCACGGCCGATCCCTGCGCAGCCCCAGCGGGAAGGACGATATTTACCTTATTAAAGTCAAACGTCTCAAACATTTGCTCGATGTATTTGCTCGCTGCTGGACTCAGGTTTTTCAAGCCAAAAAACTGTTTGAACTCGTAGAAGGTGAGTTGGCCAGAAGGACACTCCGTCATGAACTTCTTGTACCACTGGTGGCACTCGGTGGTGCTCAGCTCCTCCACGGCTTTCCCGTCCATGTTCCCCATCTCCACACCAAGCGCTGGGTACTTTGCAGCCAAAAATAGATGTTTTCTGAAATTTGAAGGCTTGCTTTTAGATCTTCCTTCTTGCCTTTAAAGTCCAAATGTCCCCAGCACTACAGGGATCACAGTATCAGGAAAAGCCAAACTGCCTGTGCGTGGGCTGTCCCGACCTGGTGTTGGTGGTGATGGATGCAAGAGATGCTGCTCCCCAGGAAAATTCCAAAGCACAAAACCCTCCTTGGACAAGAAGGTGACATTTAAGTACCTGGCAAATCCCTCCCTGGCCAATGAGGCTCAGGGGGTGATGAGCTCCTGCCAGGCATTAAGAGTTCAGGGTTAAAATAGAAAGGAGGTAAAATGGGAAAGTCTTGCAGATTACAGGCTCAGCAGGAGATTATGAGGGTGGAATTTGCTCTGTGATGGTGTAATCTCCTAATCCACTTTATTTATGATTTTGTGTGGGGTCACATGAGCAATGACTTTTGCACCAAACTCAGGGTAAGAAGAAAGTGAGAAAAACACTCAGAACTCTCTGTGCTGTTACTGTCTTTTTGATGTCTCTTTGTCTTACCCTGGCTGGAAGATTTCCAGGAGGGGCTCCCAGTTTGAGCTTGAAATTCAGGAAGAGGGAAGCACCATTTCACTCCCGTAAGAGATGCTAGGTGAGGGTAGATTTGGTGTGCTGAGGCAAACATAGAAGCATAATTACTTTGCTTCTAGTAAAGCTTTAAGTGCTTTAAATACAGACACCAGATGCTGTGATGTCTTTTCCTGGGGAAGCTCCCAGCTCTCCACCCAGCTGCCAGGTCCCCATGTTCCATTTCTCTGGTCCTGCTGGTTGAGTTTCTTCCCCAGACTCGCCCCACACGCGGCACGTCCCGGAGCGTGTCCTGCCCGCTGCGCTACCAGAACTTGGCTGACACCAGTGGAGTTGAATGTGACTTTGATTTCCATTTATGATGAATTACCATGAAAAATTCTCCATGTCAATATGACTGAAACCAATGTTGGTTTTCCTCTGACGCACAGCGTTCAGGGAAGGACTGGGAGGTAAAACAGTATATCCTCAGAGAGCAGCACGGGCCAGGTCCTCCCCTAGTCATGAAATCTGTGGGACTACTGGAGCTCCAACTGCAGAGTCTGTCCTATAACACTGGCTTTTTAATATCTGACAACTTTAAGATAAAGAACCCAACATTTATGTCTTGCAGAGCTTGGTATTGTGTCTGCACTGAAGTAAATTAGGAGTAACTCTGCTAAAGCAGGTGGCATTACACAGCATAAAACAGTTATGAAAAAGGAATTAGATTGATGAAGGCTAATTGGATGTGCTAATCCTGCACTCGCCAGCAGCAGCAGGCACAGGCCCCCGCTGCACACACACCTGTGAGGAAGAGGAAGCTTCAGTGGGTGTCCTGGGCTCTGACCCACCTGCCAAGGGGACACGGCTGGGATAGCCCCTCCTGAAGCACAGAGAGGGGTTGGAATAGTGAGGGATTCATTAACAGCAGGAAGGCTGCATGTGTAAGGTGGATACAGGCTCACCAACTCTTTCAAGAATTATTTGCTAATGGTGCATCCAGTTCCCCAGAAGGGGCAATGGAAAAGCTGAACTGGTTTGTGCCGCTTTCTGGAGAAGAGCTGCAGGGACGTGCCGGCTGAATTTCACCTCCAGTGACTATCTCATTTCTGAGTGCCACAAATGAAACTGCTTTGCCATTCACTAGGAACAATACTTTGCCTGTGTCTAGGAAAGCCCAGGGATAGAAGGTGCCCTTTCAAAGCAAGAGCAGAATTTAGGCTCAGCTGAGGAAGCTGCTGAAGCTTTTGCAGCTTGTGCTAAGGCCAGACTTGTTCAGATGAGCCTTGCTGGGTGCCCATTCCTGCAGTGCCAGCTGCTGCCAACACCCAGTGCCTCTGTGTAAGCAGTTGGCAATAAGTGACAGGACAAGAGGGATCAGGTTTTTAAAGCAAAATCCACACTGCGTGTTTTTCTGGGGAGCAGTGACACAGCCTCACCACCCATCCCTCAGCTCACGTGGCCAGAACTCAGACACACGATGGGAAGCTGAAGTCACACCAGTCACTGGTCTCATTGCTTGGACTTTATTGCTCTCGACTACGGCTTCGTGTCCTGGGTGGGTCTCCATTTCACAACGTTTGCACTCAGGACGTCTATCACCTTCTTGGTGTGATCAGTGTCGCGGCAGTAGCGGTACCCGCATGTTGGCTTCTGTGCAGTGTAGAAGGGTCTGTATGAATTGGACCAATTTGGTTTGTAGAAGAGAAACTTGAAGGAGTTGGGTTCACGGCCCCCAAAATGGGCAACAAAAGGAACCAACTGAGTGGCCAATGGTTGGTGATGTGCTGGAGAGTGCTGGCTCGTTGGGACGCGTGTGTGAGAGGCCTCCTGCATCGCTTTGGTCTCCTCCATCTCCTTTGGTCTCCTGTGGTCTTTGCCAGGGGCTGCTGGTGTTTCAGTCACCTGTGGAGCCAAAGAGCCAGACAAATGCATTGCAATTGTCCCCACGCTTTGCCATCCTCATCAGTGCTTAAGGCCCTGACGCAGAGTTGTGTCCTGGTGACCAAAAAGCAGCAAGTTAAGCAAAGCAGGAGGGCTGAGGGAGCACCAGCCGGCAGCACTCTCTGCGAGGGGACTCAATACACAGTATAAATGCTGAGAAGTCAGGTATTTAGATTTCTTTAGCTAAAAACCTAAGGTGACGTTACTTGAAAAGGAAGTGAGTTTAAAATCAAATGATGTACTGGAAATATGGTAGTGACAGTGAAAAGAAAATCAAGTATAATAAGGGAATGCACATGATGAGACTTGAAGGACTTGGTGCTCTCTTGACTTGTGTTCAAACTGGTTGTTTGTAACAGTGCAAAGTGAGTATAAAGTGCTACCCAGTTGCTGCTGTTCCTGCTGTCAGTCTGTCTGGGGTCATCCTTTCATCACATTTTCTTTCTGTTTGCCACAGTGGAGCCCTGGTCCCAGACCAGAATCTCAATTAAAATAGCTATCAATGACAGCAATACATGCTCCTGGTAAAGTCCTCATCAAACCCAGGGCTGCTCCAAGGCTGTGCCTGACTGGGAAAGTATTTCTGCTGCTGTTATTTAACTGTGACTCAGTTATCTCCTTTTCACTGATGACACCTCTGTGCTCATGGAAACTGGCTTTTCCCCCTGCAATTATCCGCTTTACTCCCGGGCATCCTAAATAAACGCTTTGCTCTCTGCCTTTATTTTTAACCTCGTAAGGAGGTTTCCTGGTTTCCGTGATGCCCTGGCTTACTCGGTGCGCTATTTCTGTTCCCTGTAGCTGGCTCTGAGTGCTGGCTCCTAAACCTATTAGGAAGGGGACACCCGCAAATTGTTTAAAAATCTCCTTAAAGCCTTTGAGGGAAGTGGCCAGATCCCTGCAGGTTCACCATCTCTTTTTGCCACATTTCCCCAGTACAGCCACCTCCTTGAGGACTCCCTTGCTGGGGCTTGGGAGAGGTGTTATTTCAGCAGTTGCTCACAAGGAAATGTCAGTCCATTTTTTTCCACAGAGGATAAAATAATGGATTTTTGACTCCTGAAGAGCAGATTTTGTATCATGACGGTGGTTTCAGCGTGGTTTGTGTATCCCTGCTCTGAACACACTTGGATTTGTTCAGAAGTGGTTATATTCACATCGGTGCAGGATTATGGCTCATGGCTTTTCTCGCTTTGGAAGATAAGAGACAAGTACACACAGGACTGTGCGGCTGCAGCTGCCTCCACCCAGTGGGGAGGCACTAATGTCATCAAGCAGCACATTTGGGGGGTGGAGGTGAGGTCACTTTGAAAACCCAACTGCTAAGTCATGTAGATGCTTTCGAGATGTGCAAGCTTTGCATGCACTCAGCGATAGAGGCTGGCACTCATTTCCAGTGACAGGCAGGACACTGTGCCAGGGAGTGCTGAGCTTTGGGCTTTGCTTTCGGGATGGGGTTCACCTGATCTGGGGGTTCCTGCCCATCCTCTGGGCATCTAAATCCTGGTAGAAACACCCTACACTGCGGGTGAGTGATCGCTGTCTTTGAGGGGAAGCACCAGCTCAATGTCCACAGTGCGATTTACGAAGTCACACGTAATCCTATTGCATCCAGTCATACCTTAGAGATCCCTAATCCCTCCCAAACTGGCTGTTGTCTCCTGGTGCAGACCCCCACGGGTGGGTCGCAGAGAGACCCACCCGTGGGTCTGGCTGCAGTAATCGAGAAAGGACCAAGGGCTCAGGTCCACCCCAGCTGCAGCGTTCCCCG
>NW_010306615.1:1896-3230 GCF_000700745.2 Antrostomus carolinensis | reverse complement strand
GGTGGCATTGTGGCCAGGTGGATTTCTGCAGCAGGGGAGGGACAATGTGTCACACCGACACCACCAGGATGCTTTGTCCCAGCCACCTCAGGGCAAGGGTCTCCCAGCCCCCTCCCCTCAGGAAGGGAACATCATGAGTGGGAGTCCCTCCTGCCAAACCATGAGCTTGGGGACCCACCTGCGAAGTCATCTTTCTGGCAGGGACCCCAGCATGCTGGGCCATCTGGGCTGGAGGCAGTGTCACTGGGGTGGGCAGTGCCAGCAGTCAGGGCTATTGTGACCACCGGGATGTCACAAGTGGTGGCTGTCACAGGGGGTTCCAGGATGAACAGGGCTCCTCGGGCAGAGGGTGTGGAGGAGCTCAGGGGTTCAGCCCTGGAAATTAGGAGGGTGCTGTTTCTCCTGGGCTGATGGGACAGGGGAAGAGTCTCACCCCGATGGGAACCCCGCATTGTGTCTCCAGGCTGCTCTGCTGGCAGCCACCCCACCAAAACGTGGCCTTGGCAGCACAAACCCCCTCTCCCCTGTAAACACGAGCTGTTCCTCTTTCCACGGGTGCAGTTTGTGTTCTGCAGCCACCCTGTGGGTTCCTCCTCCCGTCCCTCCCTCAGGTCAGGCTGGGGAGCTGCACCAGCACCTCGCACACCTGCGAGCGGGGCAGATCCACATCTGCAGGGTGCAGCTCCTCGCGCTGATCCAAAGGCAGATTGTTCTGGGGTGTTTACCCACTTCAGGATCAAAGGCAGCCTCACACCACGGTGTGTTACATCAGAACAGCGCTCACATGGCTATTCCTGTGCCATAAAATCTGCTGGCCATCCTCCAAGTGCTTCCCCGTGCTTTGTGCCCAGCCCACCTGTCCCTTTAGCTGTGTGGCCTCTGTCACTCGGGAGATCACAACGAGTGGCAGTCATCCTCCTGTAAAAATACAGCCGTGCCACCAAACTGGGCATCTTTTCTGTGTCTGTTGAGTTTGCACTTTGCAGAAGTCAGCCTGCCCAGCACCTCACCGAGCCTGCTCGTCCTGAGCTGCTTCTGGTCTGCTGGGGGAGGTCCATGCTTTACTGGGAGGTGAGGGTAGAGAACGAGTATTGTTCATCTGGAACAAACACACAGGAGCGTGCCCATGAGCTCTTGCAGACTTGTTCAGCAGCTTGTGTTCACTGGGGTAATAAATTCACCTCGAAGCACACATGCCTTCATGTTGTGAGGAATAGGTTTTGCCAGGCTCACCACCCAGGGTGAGGCACAGCCGTCGTTGGTGGGGTGGCACGGGTACAGCTCACAGGGTGAGCCACAGCTGGTGGGGTGGGACGGGCACAGCTCACCGCCCC
>NW_010306615.1:1454-1829 GCF_000700745.2 Antrostomus carolinensis | reverse complement strand
TCCCCCCTGCCCTGAGGCTGAGGAGCACCCGGGGAGCCATCGCCAAGGATCTGAATCACACTTTCCTGTTCCCGCAGAGCATCGCTGCAGCCCTGCAGCCCTTTGAAGTCTCTTTGGTGTAACAACTTTTTGTGGGATGCCTTTGTGCAGGAGCCCAGACTTTCTCATTCCATGGGATTTTATTGGCTTCTCTTCTTAAAACAGTTCCTCTGCTCCTTCCCCTTTCCCTTGGCTTTGTCTCTCTGTACATCCTGTTCAGTTTGTCCAAAGACTGAGTATCAGTGAGCGCGTATCCCTCGTCTCTTTTGCAAAGATACTGTGTCCTCTGCTCACAACATACAAGGTTTTTTCTTTTCCCTTCAGCAGGTGAAATAA
>NW_010306615.1:0-1444 GCF_000700745.2 Antrostomus carolinensis | reverse complement strand
ACCGCTCTTTCAAGCAGTGAGTGGGAAAAGGCATCGAGCAGCCGGATGGAGCCACATGGCTGCAGCCCGGGCTCGAGCCTCTGGAAACTGTCTTTAATAACCCTGTATTGCACAGGTAACGCTGCACCACGACCTGTCCTACCAGCACAACACTGAATCCACGTGGCACCACATCTGAACTCTCCTTTTCTTTCCCTCTGTTTGCCATTCATGTTAATTCTCCTCATTTAAGCGCTGCCTGACAATTTATGTCATGATTATTAGACTTTCCTTCTGAAATATCATAACAGTACTCATTTTTCACTGTTCCTGGGTGATTTAACGTGTTGCCCTAATTTGTACTTTGCGGCAAGAAAATGTTGTGAGAAGTGTAATTGCAAAGTGATTAAATAAGTCATCTTTATTACTGACAAAATAAATCTGTATAATTTTGATTCTCAAAATGTGGTGGAAATAGAAATAGATATAAGATAGGATGAACTTACCCTGAAGCTGTTTCAGAGTTAATGTTTTGACAGCTCTCTCGGGTTTAAAGTTCTGCAGAAATCCCAGCATTTATGAATAACCATTGTTACTCATTAACTGTCAGTTTTTACTTGCATGACACAGAGCGTTGTTGGCAATGCCAGATACTCGCTTTTGTGCCTGAAACAAGAAATTATTTGGGGTCAAGTCCCACTGTCTTTAAGCTTTTGTATCAAAAAAATCCCCAAAATCCAAATGGCACTCAGGTCACGTTGGACAGGGAGATGTTTCTGGGGGTGCACAGTCCCGCCGAAGCCAGGAGGGGTCTGCAGAGGGGCTCGTGGAGGAGGAAGGTTTTACCACTTAGTAAGATACCTCCTAAAAACTCAGCGCTAATTTGCTCCCCAGCACAGGCACAGCAGAGGGGAAGGATTCCAGCTCAGCTTCCCCTGGCTCTGGCTGGCATGTCCCCGCATCACCAGGGATCCCAGTTGGGGACTTCAGGTCCCATACGCTGCACAAACGGGGATGCAGAGAGTCTTGGGGTGGGGGAACCCAGCCCTTGGGTCGGGACAGCAGCAGCAGGTGAATAAACAGATAAAGAGCAGAGAGAGTGAGAGAAAGATCAAAACTCAAAAATAAATGCTCAGTATAGGACCAGCTTGAAAAAAACCCGCTCGTTTGTGTTGTGTTGGGTGTTTTTTTAAGAGGAATCAGGTGTTCAGCTCCATTGACACTGGTGGCCCTGCTGATGGCAGAGGGGTTGGAACTGGATGAGCTTTAAGGTCCCTTCCAGCCCAGACCATCCTGTGACTCTGTGACCCCGCTGACCCTCGAGGTTATCTTCTCGTATCTTCTCTTATCTTGCCTTATTTTGCCTTATCTTGTCTTGTCTTATTTTGCCTTATCTTGTCCTGTCCCATCCCCGCTCCCCGGGGCTGACAACCGGCCCCGCTCCTGCCCGTACCCCCCGCCCCTC
>NW_010306614.1:321-1631 GCF_000700745.2 Antrostomus carolinensis | reverse complement strand
GGCTTTCTCGTGCTGAGTCAGCTTTTTATTCAGCTCCTCCTCCTAAAAGAGGACACACTTTGGTTAGACCAACACCAGGCACAGAGGAGAACATCCCTCCCCTCCAGCCACCTCCACGGGCAGGACCAGGAGGTTTCCCACCCCGGGAGGCTGCTCAGCCGTGCCCACCACCGAGGAAGCTCCCGGCAGAGGTGGGAGGAAGCAGATGGTCACAGCCACCCCGTGTTAGTCGGTGCAGGGACAAGGTTTGTGCTGCCCAAGCGTCAGGAGCAGCCGCGCGTGGAAGCGAAGCCGAGACCCCGTTAGGCAGCAGCAGGGGGGGGAGATGAGGAAGCTGATGCAGTTACAGAGCGAGCGTCTCCGCTGCCAACTGTTTGCTGTCGGGGTAAGAGCAGGAGGCTCAGCCCACCACGAGTGTCCCCTGTGCCAAATCTCAAGCTCGAGGGGGACCTGTGCCTGCTCAGGGGGGAAACACCCCACCCCAAAGGGTGCTGCTGAGGTTTGAGAGGGGATGGCGGCTGTTTGCAGCTCACCCAGCGTGTGCAGGGGAAGTGAGACCATGGAAGGGTCAAGGGACCCCACAAAGCCCCCGGTGTGGTGGCTTGTGAATCCTTCAGCAGTGTGTTCACCACCCAGGCACCGGTGAGCTGCAGTGCCACGGGCTGGCCATCGCCCTTGGCAAAGGGACACGGCCACCAGACCCCAGCTGCTGCCAGCTCCAGTGTGGCCGGGCTCTCCCTGCTCCAGGGGATGCTCGGGGAGCCCCCAGCCCCCTGGTCACAGCCATGACACCTCTGTGGGGTCCCTCAAGCTGGGACTGTGGGGACAAACTAAACCAAACATGGCAAACGGGGCTTTTCCCACGTGCCAAACCCACACCACGTCCGAGCCGGGTGCTGCTGTGAAGTGTCCCACGTCTGCACTGCGCTTTCCGGGCACCTCCGGGCCCCTCCCGGCAGCAGGAGGGGTTTCTGCCAGCTGGACAAGGAGCTGAACCCACCACTCAGTTAAAGAAGGTGGAGAAAAAGGGATGGACAGATGGAACGGGGCATCCCAGCTCTCCCCACATCCCCTCTCCCCAAGGACAAGGTACCACAGGAGCACCGGTCCTGCGCTGAGGAACCCTGGATGCTGCCCCATGGCCACGCGGAGCGGGAAGCCGCGCCGAGCCGCGGGCAGCACCGTGAGGGAGCAGATGGAATTGGGGTTTGGGCCCCAATTCCTATTCCCCTGGGGGGGTTGAAGGTGCAAAGCTCAGAGACCTGGAGCCAAGAGCCCCCACGGGTTGAGTCCCCACCAAAAACAGTTGA
>NW_010306614.1:0-233 GCF_000700745.2 Antrostomus carolinensis | reverse complement strand
TGTTGCTTTTTTTCTTCCCGAACCGCCCCCAGCGTCTCCCCCTGCCACCAGGAAACCAGAGGTGAAAACGCTGCCAGTACAAACCCACCTGCATTCCCCAGGAGCACCCATCCCCTTCCCACCACAGCACTGCTCAGGAGCGCGTCCCAGACCCCCAGCTCCCGCGCTGGGCAGAGGGATGAGGATTTGGGGGTGGCAGGAGAACAAACACACCCATTTTTCCCAGGGATCTC
>NW_010306613.1:9362-10259 GCF_000700745.2 Antrostomus carolinensis | reverse complement strand
GGACACGCTCCAGCACCTCCATGTCTTCTTGGAGTCAGGGGCTGGTGGCGTTGATGTGCAATGAGTTTTGCTTTTGCACATACAGGAGAGTGGGTCGGGTGGGGAACAGGTGTGCAATGGTGCTCACGCGCAGGGTTGTACAGTGAGGTGGGAAGAGCTGGCTCTGGGGAGGTGGTCTTGCTCACCATCAACCATCCCTGGATCCAGGCAGCTCTCAGGAGCCTCCCATTCCCATGGCAATGTCCCTGAGGGCAGTGGGGCAGCCCCCACCCATTGAGTCCCAGCGGCCGGATGCTCCCTCCCCTTGTCAGCACCCCAGGGCTCAGCGCTGGCACTCCTGCCAAAGCACAGCTCCCATCCCAAATAAGCAGCGACAACCCAGGCCCTGCCCTTGTGCTTGGGAAGATTTTCCTCCCCATTTGTTCTGCTCTCAGTGTCCCCTGCAGATGCTCAGCTTTAACGAAGGACAGTTGGTTGTTTTGTTGGTTGTTTTTTTTTTTTTCCTTTCTTCCCCCCACCACAATAAAATGCTAAATTTAGATGCCTGGCATTTTCCACTGAAAATCATCTCAGGGGCTTCATTGTTACACAGATCCCTGCTCCCAGGACTCAGATAATGACATCTCTCCATCAACCCATAGCTGTATGGTCAGCACCAGCTGCTGACCCCCCTCCAGCCACGAGACCTCCCACAGCATCCCAACTTCAAGCTATTGCCCAAATCTCACAGATCAAGAGAAAAACTCTCATGACCACACTCACTGCAGCTGCAGCTGCTCCATCCCAGTAAAGGGATGAAATCCCCAATCTAGTTTAAGTCTGAATATTTACTGGGGATTGACAGTCCAAGCTCCTCCTGGCTGGACAGATTGATATTTGCTCCCTAAATTTGCTCCC